>NC_083369.1:159844261-160101761 GCF_030254825.1 Meriones unguiculatus | reverse complement strand
ATACCACTGTGATGTCAAAGGTCAATGATAATATCATAATTCTCTATTGTTGTCACAATTGGACCACTGTGATGTCACAGCACGATTGTGATGTCCTAATAGTACCATTGTTATGTCATAATACCCATCGATGTCACAGTAGTAACATTGCGATGTCACAATGTCTGTGTTTTTTACTAATAGTACCACTGTGATGTCATAATATCACTGTGACTACAGAATGGTACAATCGTTATATCGTAGTACAATTGAGACGTCACAACAGTGCCCTTGTGAAGTCACAATATGATTGTAACATCATAATTCTCTAGGGATGTCACAGTCACACCCAAAATGATGTCACAATAGGAACATGACGTCCTACGAGTACCGTTGTTATGTCATAATACACTTGTGATGGTACCATAGTAGCATCGTGATGCCACAACATCTTTGTGACATCCTAATTGTACCATTGTGTTGTCCTAATGCAATTTCGAGTAGAGAATAGTTCCATCGTGTTGTCGTGGCACAGTTGTGATGTCACAATAGTGTCATTGTGACGTCAAAATTCAATTGAAATGTCATAATTCTCTAGTGATGTCACAATCATACCGTTGTGATGTCACAAAATGATTGTGATGATGTTCTACTAGTACCATTGTGATATCGTAATATACTTGCGATGTCACCCTAGTACCTCTGTGGAGTTACAATGTCTTTGTGATGTCCGAATTGTACCATTGTGAAGTCATAATGCCCTTGTGAATAGAGCATAGTACCGTGGCGATGTCATAATACATTTGTGACACCGCAATACTATGATTATGATGTCACGATTAAAACGTAATGTCATAATTCTCTAGTGATGTCAAAATTGAACCATTTTGTTGTCATGATGGGATTGTGATGTTGTACTAGTGCCACTGTTACTGCATAAAACCCTTCCAATGTTACAGTAGTAGCATCATGCTGTCATAATAGTACCATTGTGGTGTCTCAAGTCAATGGTAATGACATAATTCTCTAGGATTGTGACAAACACAAAATTGTGCTTTCCCAGTAGATCGTGAGGACCTACTGGTAACATTTTCATGTCATAGTATCCTTGTGATGTCCCAATAGTAGCAATGTGATATCCCAATACCTTTGTGACCTCCGGCTTGTACCATTGTGATGTCATAATGCCATTATGCCTAGACAATTGCACATTGTGATATCATAATACAATTGTGATGTCACAATAGTACTATTGTGATGAAGAAGAGAGTACCATTTTGATGTCGAAATCCTACTCTGGCCAAAGAAGAGTACCATGGTGATGACCTAGTACGATTGAGATGTCACAATTTTACCATTGTGTTGTCACAAACTGATTGTAATGTCCTAATTTTCTACGGCTGTCACAATCGATCCACTGCGATGTCACAATATGATTGTGATGTCTTACTAGTAACTTTGTGATGTCACAGTATTATGGTGAAGTCCTACTAGTACAGTAGTCATAATTCCCTTCTGATGTCATAATAGTAGCATTGTGATGTCACAATTCCATTGTTATGTCATAATTCTCTGGTAATGTCACACTCAAACAGTTGTGATGTCACAACAAGATTGTGACATCCTACTAGTACCATTGAGATGTCATAGTACCCTTGCTATATATCGTAATAGTAGCATGGTGAGGTTACAATAAATTTGTGATATCCCACTAGCAAATTTTTCATATCAGAGTGCCATTGTGACTAGAGAATAGTAACATTGTGATGTCATAGTACAATTGTGATGTCACAAGTCTACCATTGAGATCTCGCAATTCAATTGTAATGTCATAGTTCTAGAGTGATGCAAGAATCAAACCATTGTGATGTCACAATACGTTTGTGATGTCCTACTGGTACCATTATGATGTAATGATCCCCTTGCGATGTCACAATAGTAGCATTGTGATGTCACAGTATGATTGTGATGTCCTAATTGTACCATTGTTATGTCATAATACCCTTCGATCTCACAGTGGTAACATGCGATGTCACAATGTCTTTGTTTTATACTAATAGTACCATTGTGATGTCATAAAATCATTGTAACTACAGAATGGTACAATTGTTACATGACAGTGCCATTGTGAAGTCACAATATGATTGTAACATCATAATTCTCTAGGGATGTCACAGTCACACCAAATTGAGATCACAATAGGAACATGTCATCTTACTAGTACCGTTGTTATGTCATAATACACTTGTGATGGTACAATAGTAGCATCGTGACGCCACAACATCTTTGTGACATCCTAATTGTACCTTTCTGCTGTCATAATGCAATTTCAAGTAGAGAATAGTTCCATCATGTTGTCATAGTACAGTTGTGATGTCACAATAGTATCATTGTGACTTTACAATTCATTTGAAATGTCACAATTCTCTAGTGATGTGACAATCATACCGTTGTGATGTAACAAAATGATTGTGATGATGTTCTACTAGTACCATTGTGATGTCGTAATACACTTGCGATGTCACCATAGTACCTTTGTGAAGGCACAATGTCTTTGTGATGTTCGAATTATACCGTTGTAAAGTCATCATGCCATTGCAAATAGAGCATAGTACCACTGTGATGTCAAAATACATTTGTGATATCACAATACTGTGATTATGATGTCACAATTAAAATGTAAGGTCATAATTCTCTAGAGATGTCAAAATCGAACCATTTGAATGTCATGATGGGATTGTGATGTCATACTAGTGCCCTTGTTATTTTATAAAACCCTTCTGATGTTACAGTAGTAGCATTGTGCTGTCATAATAGTACCATTGTGATGTCTCAAGTCAATGGTAATAACATAATTCTCTAGGATTGTGACAAACACAAAATTGTGCTTTCACAATAGATCGTGATGACCTACTTGTAACATTTTCATGTCATAATACCCTTGTGATGTCCCAATAGTAGCAATGTGATATCCCAATACCTTTGTGACATCCTCCTAGTACCATTGTGATGTCATGATGGCATTATGACTAGACAATTGTACACTGTGATATCATAATACAATTGTGATGTCACAAGTCTACCATTGAGATCTCGCAATTCAATTGTAATGTCATAGTTCTACAGTGATGCAAGAATCAAACCATTGTGATGTCACAATACCTTTGTGATGTCCTACTAGTACCATTGTGTTGTCAGAATACCCTAGGGAAATGACATTAGTAGCATGGTGTTGTCACAATCTATTTCTGATATCCCAATAGTACCATTGTGATGTCATTATGCCATTATGACTAGAGAATATTACCATTGTGATCTCATAGTACAATTAGGATGTCACAGTAATACCATTGGGAGGTCAGCAGTCTATTATAAGGTCATAATTCTCTATTGTGGTAGGATAGTGAAGGCACAATATCTTTGTGATATCCTACTCGTACCATTGTGATGTCATAATACCCTTGCTATGTCACAATATAACATTGTGATATCATAATGTATTTGTGATATCCTAATAGTACCATTGTTGTCATAATGCCATTGTGACTAGAGAATATTACCATTGAGGTGTCATAGTACAATTGTTACTTCACAATGATACCACTGTGATGTCAGAGGTCAATGATAATGTCATAATTCTCTATTGTTGTCACAACTGGACCACTGTGATGTCCTAATAGTACCATTGTTATGTCATAATACCCATCGATGTCACAGTAGTAACATTGCGATGTCACAATGTCTGTGTTTTTAACTAATCGTATCACTGTGATGTCATATATCACTGTGACTACAGAATGGCACAATTGTTATGTCGTAGTACAATTGAGATGTCACAACAGTGCCATTGTGAAGTCACAATATGATTGTAACATCATAATTCTCTAGGGATGTCACAGTCACACCAAAATGATGTCACAATAGGAACATGACGTCCTACTAGTACCATTGTTATGTCATAATACACTTGTGATGGTACCATAGTAGCATCTTGATGCCACAACATCTTTGTGACATCCTATTTGTACCATTGTGCTGTCCTAATGCAATTTCGAGTAGAGAATAGTTCCATTGTGTTGTCGTGGCACAGTTGTGTCAAAATTCAATTGAAATGTCATAATTCTCTAGTGATGTCACAATCATACCGTTGTAATGTCACAAAATGATTGTGATGATGTTCTACTAGTACCATTGTGATGTCGTAATACACTTGCGATGTCACCCTAGTAACTCTGTGAAGTCACAATGTCTTTGTGATGTCCGAATTGTTCCATTGTGAAGTCATAATGCCCTTGTGAATAGAGCATAGTACCGTGGCGATGTCATAATACATTTGCGAAATCGCAATACTATGATTATGATGTCACAATTAAAATGTAATGTCATAATTCTCTAGTGATGTCAAAATCGAACCATTTTGATGTCATGATGGGATTGTGATGTCATACTAGTGCCACTGTTACTTCATAAAACCCTTCTGATGTTACACTAGTAGCATTGTGCTGTCATAATAGTACCATTGTGGTGTCTCAAGTCAATGGTAATGACATAATTCTCTAGGATTGTGACAAACACAAAATTGTGCTTTCCCAATAGATCATGAGGACCTACTGGTAACATTTTCATGTCATAGTACCCTTGTGACGTCCCAATAGTACCAATGTGATATCCCAATACTTTTGTGAACTGCTTGTACCATTGTGATGTCATAATGCCTTTATGACTAGACAATTGCACATTGTGATATCATAATACAATTGTGATGTCACAATAGTACTATTGTGATAAAGAAGAGAGTACCATTTTGATGTCGAAATCCTACTCTGGCCAAAGAAGAGTATCATGGTGATGACATAGTACAATTGAGATGTCACAATTTACCATTGTGATGTCACAAATCAATTGTAATGTCCTGATTATCTACTGCTGTCACAATCGATCCACTGTGATGTCCCAGTATGATTGTGATGTCTTACTAGTAACTTTGTGATGTCACAGTATTATTGTGAAGTCCTACTAGTATAGTTGTGATGTCATAATTCCCTTCTGATGTCATAAAATTAGCATTGTGATGTCACAATGTGTGATATACCAATCGTACCCTTGTGATGTCACAAATGAATTGTAATAGTATAATTATCTACTAAGCTCAAAATTACTCATGTGTGACGTCACAATACAATTCTTATATTCTACTATTACCTTTGTGATGTCACAATTCCTTGTGATATCACAATAGTAACACTGTGATGTCACAATTTTTTTTGTGATAACCTAATTGTACCATTTGAATTCATAATGCCATTCTGACTACAGAATAGTACCAGTGTGATGTCATAGTACAATTTGGATGTTACAATCATACCATTGTGATGTCGCAATTCGACTGTAAAATCATAATTTTCTAGTGAAGTCACATTCGAACCATTGTGAATTCAGAATATCATTCTGATATCCTCCTAGTACCATTGTGATGTCATAATACCCTTCTGCTATCACTTTTTTAGCATTGTGTCATCACAATGTGTTTCTGTTATCCCAATAATACCATTGTGATGTCATAATGCCATTATGACTTTGGAATAGTACTATTGTGATATGAAAGTAAGTACTATTGAGATTTCATAATACTACCATTTTCATGTCACAAATCAATTGAAATGTCTTTAATCACTAGGAATGTCACAATCCCTCCATAGTGGTCCCAGTAGTAGCTTTGTCATATCAGAATGCTATTGTGACTAGAGAATAGTACACTGTAATATCATAATACGATTATGATGTCATAGTGACTATTGTGATTTAACCATTCAATTGTAATGTCATAATTCTCCAGGGATGTCACAATAAAACCAGTGTGGTGTCACAATGAGATTGTGATGTCGTACCAGTAGAACTGTGATGTCATAATTCCCTTGCAATGTAACAATAGTAGAATTGTGATGTCACAATGTGTGATATTCAATCATACCCTTGTGATGTCACAAGTCAATTATAATGTTATAATTGTCTAGGAAGTTCAAAATTATTAAATTGTGGCTTGCCTGTCTTATCGATTGTGATATTTGTATTTTCCTGTGATGTGACTGAAATGTTGCCTGTGATGTTTGAAGACTCTTGCGATGGTTGAAATTTCACCCACAATGGATGACCTTTTTCATGTAAAGATTCAAATTTTACCTCAAATTGTTGAATTTTGGCCTGCAAAGACTGTTGACATTTTTCTTGTAAAAATAAAATTTGAACCCTTGATAGTTGAAGTTTCCAAGAGGTGGCTGAAACTTCACCCGTGATGGTTGAAGTTTCCTTTGTGATGGTTGATGTTTTTCCTGCAACATTTGAATTTTCACCTGGCTTGCCTAGCTTATCGTCTGTGATATTTGGATTTTCCTGTGATGTGACTGAAATGTCGCCTGTGATACTTAAAGTCTCTCTTGTCATGGTTCACTTGTCAACCAGTGGTTGAGTTTTTCCTGTGAAGGTTGAAGTTTCACCTGAGATTGTTGAATTTTCACCTGCAAAGACTGAACTTTCCTGTGCCATCGCTGAAATAACCCCTGTAACGGTTGAACTTTCACCCAGGATTGTTGTTTTTCTTGTAAAGATGAAATTTACACACTTGATGGTTGAAGTTTCCTTTGAGGTGACTGAAATTTCACCTGCAATGTTTGAAGTTTTTCCAGCAAATTTACAATTTCACCTACGCAGGCTGAATTATCTCCTGTGATGTTTGAACTTTCCTGGGTGGTGACTGAAATGTCGACTGTGATGTTTGAAATCTCTCTTGTGATGGTTGAAATTTCACCCGCAATGGATGACCTTTTTCATGTAAAGATTCAAATTTGAACTCAGATGGTTGAATTTTGCCTAAAAAGTCTGAACTTGCTTGTGCCTTCACTGAAATATCCCCTGTAATGGTTGAAGTTTCACCCAGGATTGTTGTTTTTCTTGTAAAGGTAAAATTTGCACCCTTGATAGTTGAAGTTTCCTTTGAGGTGGCTGAAATTTCACCTGCCATGGTTGGTGTTTCCAAGGTGATGGTTGAAGTTATTTCAGCAAAGTTTGAAATTTTACCTGGATGGGCTGAATTATCACCTGTGATGGATGAACATTCCTGTGAGTTGACTAAATGTCGCTTGTGAAGTTTGAAGTCTCTCTTGCTATGGTTGAAATGTCACCTGTGGTGGTTGACCATTTCCTGTGAAGGCTGAAGTTTCACCTGTGATGGTTGAATTTGCACCTCCCAAGCATGAACTTTCCTGAGCCATCACTGAAATTTCGCATGTAATGGTTGATGTTTCACCTGGGATCGTTGACTTTTTTTCTGCAAAGTTTAAAATTGCACCTTCGATACTTGAATGTTCTTTTGAGGTGGTTGAAACTTTTCCTGCGATGGTTGAAGTTTTTCTACAACGTTTGAAATTTCCCCTGGCTTGGCTGACTTATTGCCTGGATATTTGGATTTTCCTGTGATTTGACTGAAACATTGACTGTGATGTATGAAGTCTCTGTTGCGATGGTTCACATGTCAATAGCAGTGACTGAGTTTTTCCTGTGAAGGTTGAATTTTTGCCTGAGATTGTTGAATTGTCACCTGCAAAGACTGAACTTTCCTGTGCCATCGATGAAATTTCCCATGTAATCTTTGAAATTTCACCCAGTATTGTTGACATTTTTCTTGCAAAGATAAAATTTGCACCCTTGATAGTTGAAGTTTACTTTGAGGTGGCTCAAATTTCATTGTGATGATTGAAGTTTTACCAGCAAAGTTTAAAATTTCTCTTGGGTAGGCTTAATTATCTCCTGTGATGGTTGAACTTTCCTGTGAAGTGACTAAATTTCGACTGTGAGGTTTGAAGTCTCTCTTGCGATGGTTGGAATGTCACCTGCAATGGTTGACATTTCTTCTGTGAAGGTTGAATTTTCGCCTGTCAAGAATGCACTTTCCTAAGCCATCACTGAAATTTTGCCTTTAAAGGTTGACGTTTCACCTGCAATGTTTGACATTTTTCCTGCAAGGTTTAAAATTGCTCTCTTGTTATTTGAATTTTTCTTTCAGGTGGCTCAAATTTCAGCACTGATGGTTGATGTTTCCATTGTGATTTTTGAAGTTTTTCCAGCAATGGTTGAAATTTCTACTGGGTAGGCTGAATTATCTCCTGTGATGTTTGAACTTTCCTAGGAGTTAACTGAAATGTTGCTTGAGATGTTTCAAGTTTCTCTCACGAAGTTGAAATGTCACCTGAGATGGTTGACCTTTTTTTGTGTAAAGGTTGAAATTTGACCTGAGATTGTTGAATTTTCATCTGCAAAGACTGAACTTTCCCGTGTCATCGCTGATATATCCCCTGTAATGTTTAAATTTTCACCTAGGATGGTTGACATATTTTCTGAAAACTTTAAAATTGCACCCTCAGTAGTCGAAGTTTTCTTTGAGGTGGATGAAATTTCACCTGCGATGGTTGATGTTTCCACTGTGATGTTTGAAGTTTTTCCAGCAAAGTTTGAAATTTCACCTGGGTAGGCTGAATTATCGCTTGTGGTGATTGAACTTTACTGTGTGGTTGAACTTTTGCCTGCAAAGACTATGCCATGCAATGTCTGAAATTTCGCCTGTGATGGTTGAAGTTTTGCTTGCAAATGTTGAAGTTTACGCCAGTCTTAGTGGCCACAGTCCTCTAATCCTAGGACTCAGAAGACTGACGCCGGAGAATAAAGAGTTCAAGGCCAATCTGAGCTACATAAAAGTATCCTTTTTGGGACTGAAATGTTGGCTCAGATGTTAAGACCTCTGGCCCCACACTGTAGCTCACACCTATCTGTAACTACAGTCCCAGGAGATTTGAGGTCCTCTTCTCACCTCTGGGAGCAATATTAACTTATATGTACATGCAGGCAAAACACCCATATACATTTGATAATATATGGTCTGTCTCAACAAAACAGCATAAACATTTATTTTCATATGAGTATTAGGGATAGGCACCACTTACCTGAATCTTCTTTTTCTAGCCATCTAGTTGTCAGTCAAGGCCAGAGTTTGATACCAATTGACTGAGAAGATAACCACTTGCTGTCTCAGAAATTTGCAATAACAATTGGCTTGCCTTCCAGCTGATAGGCTGAGAGCCGTTTTTGCTTTCAAGCTACCACAGGCTGTTTTCAGTTTCTTGTCATAGGGTCTTCTCTACAGGGTTTATAGCCTGAGAGCATAGTCATCAAAGTCAGGAAGAGCTGTTTATAGAAAGGGTGTGTCAGCTGGCTGAAAACTGTAACACTGTGCAGTCAAGTCCTAAAAGAGACCTCTAGTCACTACTGTTGACTGGTTAGCAGCCCTCTGTACCTGATAGGAACAGCTCACCATGCATGATCTCTAGAAGGTGGACAGTCCTGGGACACTCTCAGCTGTAGGTGAGATCTTTGGTTTGATTATTTGCTATATGTGAATTGAAATGAAAGCTGAAGCCATACCTATTTTTTTTTTACCAGGTTAGAATGCTGTTCCATAACATTCTGTCAGGTCTTCTATTACAAAGTAGTCTAGCTTATTTACAAGGAAAATACTCACTTACATAGAGGTTGCCTAAAATGTAACACAGAATAAGCAGTATTATTACCTGACCCAAGATTATTTGGGATAGTTAAAATATAATGTGCTAAAATACTTTGGACTAAGTTGGTATTTATAATTTTTGTACAAAATTAATCTTGTAGATAACAAAGTTTAGTAAATTGGTGCTGACTCACTAGCCAGACTTTTGTTCTAAAAATAGACTTTCACATGTTTCTTACAATTGGCAGGGTTCCTTCTGTAGCAGCTATTGTTCTTCAAAGTATTAACTTTTTGCTGAATAAGCTTAAGTTTATAACATGCTTTTACATATATAATTCTGTTTTTTTTTTTCCCACAACTTTCGGAGTTAGCACTTTTGATACACCCTGTTTGCGAGCCCCAAAAGACCTACAGGAATTGTTTCCATTGCAAATCACACGAGGGTCTTTTTATTACAAGCTCAAGCCCGGGTGGCTGCCCTTTACAAAGACACTTGGGCAAGCGACCCCCGGCTCCGGGAGATCAAGGTTTTTAAAGGAACAAAAACACCAGTGGGGTAGTACAAGCCTTGGCATTACAGGATTGGGTAAGAGGAACAAAACCCAAGCGGGGTGGTCTCTAAGGAAGCTGACTTTAAAATGATTGGTCTATTTTTAGGCACCAAGACTGCTAACCATCCGGCCTAGCTACATGGGAGACATCTGACCTCTAGTTCTTAGGGGCCATGTGACTCCAGTCATACCCTGAGGTTTATCTGGGTGGGGACTGCTGCTGGCCCATTATCTGAAAGGAATGTGGTCTTGTGATTCTGCCCTAGCCTCTGGGCTAGCCCTTTGCTCTGAAAGAAATGTGGGACTCTGCCCTAGCCTCTGGGCTAGCCCTCTGCTCTGAAAGTAATGTGGTCTTATGATTCTGCTCTAGCCCTGGAAATTAACTCTAACCTTTCATCCCCCCATTTTTTAAGACGGTAATTTCTCGAATCTTCGAGATATGCCTGAGTCATTTAGCTATGAGTTGAGGGACCATTTAAGCTGCCAGGTGGGATCAGGGACCAAGGGTCTCATCTTCTGTATCTGCTTCGATGCTGACCGCGGGGCCATTGACAACAAAGGAGCAGTCATGTTTGGTCCGCAGCTCCAGGTATCAGTCTGGGATGAGTCCTATTGAATTCTTTAGCTTGCATGGATGTTGCAGATTGGCTTCATCAAGTATAAACCTGTGAGACTAGACACAGACTAGGAACAGAGTTATTAGTTGGCAGGTAGGGAGGATTTAAGTTGGCATTGTTTTCAGTCATGGTCAGGTGTTGGTGCTGTGAGCAAAGCACCATTAACTGGATAGTCCGTAGTCTCTGCTTGATGTAGGCCAAACATGTTTATGAGCTCATTGGTAGCTCTGACGTGGAAAATCAAGTCTTCTTCATCTATCTCAGCAATGGCCTTAGGCTTAAGATTACGTACAATGAGGGCTGGCATTTCATACATAATCTCAAAAGGAGTCAGTCCCAATTGATAGGGAGAATTCCTAACTCTATACAGGGCAAAGGGGAGAAGCATCACCAAGTCACTGCCAGTCACCAAGGTCAATTTAATTAAGGTCTCTTTTAATGTTCTATTCATTCTCTCTACCTGGCCTGAACTTTGGGGTCTGTAAGCACAATGTAACTTCCAATCTGTCCCAATACATTTGGCTACACTCTTACTTACCCTAGACACAAAAGCTGGTCCATTATTTGACCCTATCAGATGGGGGAAGCCATACCTGGGTAAAATGTCTTCCAACAATTTCTTGGCTATTACCTGAGCAGTCTCGTCCTTGGTGGGGAAGGCCTCAGTCTATCCCGAAAAGGTGTCCACAAACACTAGTAGATATTTGTACCCATATCTTCCAGGCTTGACCTCTGTAAAATCAACCTCCCAGTAGGCTCCGGGTTTCTTACCTCTAAGGCGTGATCCAGGGTGTTGTGGTCTGTTTGTGGCATTGGTCAGCTGGCAGGCTTTACAATTAGCAACAATATCGTTAAAAGTTACTTTGGATTGTCTCACAGCACCTGCCATTCTCTTGGATCTCATGTGAGTGACTCTGTGATTTTTTTCTGAGAATAACTCTAGCTAAGGAGTTGGGTAAGATTAACTTACCTTCCGCTGGGTGCCACCAACCATTTAAACACTGGCTCATGGGTTGATTTTTGGCCCATTTTATTTCCTCTTCAGTGTACTGGGGTTCCTCCGGCAAATTTGGGTTAGGCAGCTCTAGCAACACTATTGCTAAGATGGTGACTTCCGATTCTTGCAGCGCAATGTCCTTGGCCACCTTATCAGCCAGATTGTTGCCTCTGGCTATTCTGGTGGTGCCTTTTTGGTGTCCAGGGCAATGAATAATAGCCAGCTTCTTGGGAAGTCATAGAGCTTCAAGGAGTTGTAAAATTTCTTCTTTATTTTTAATAGCTTTCTCTTCAGCCATCAAGAGCCCTCTTTCTTGGTATATGGCTCCATGCACATGGGCAGTGGCAAATGCATACCTACTGTCCCTGTAAATATTGACAGCTAGTCTTTTGCCCAGAGTAAGGGCTTGGGTTAAGGCAATTAATTCAGCCTTTTGAGCAGAAGTCCCTGGGGGGAGGGATTGAGCCCAAATTACCTCAGCCTCAGTGGTCACTGCCGCACCTGCTCTCCTCTGACCCTCATGGATGAAGCTGCTCCCGTCTGTGAACCAAGTGTGCTCAGCATTTGCCAATGGGGCATCCTTTAAGTCAGGTCGGGTGCTGTGTACCTGAGTCAAGATCTCTCCACAGTGATGCAGTGGCTGCTCCAGTTCTGGGTGCGGCAAGAGGGTCACTGGATTCAAGGAGGGAGGGGGCTGGAAAACAACTCGGTCACATTCTGAGGCCAGATTGACTGTTAGGACTTGGATAGGCTTTCCTTTATCATCTAGTAATAGGGCTCCTTCTGACCCAAAATGTGTCTGGGCTCTCATTTTGGTCAATAGGTCCCTCCCCAAAAGTGGGTAAGGGCATTCTGGGATGACCATGAATGAATGGGTTACCCATCCCATTCCCAAGTCCACAGTTCTTCAGGTAGTCCATGAATATTGTTTAATGCCAGTGGCCCCTTGAACCCATGATTTCTTTGAAGATAGTGGTCCCTCAGCCTTCAGGAGCACTGAATGTTGGGCTCCAATATCTACCAGAAAGTTCAAGGGTCTCCACCCCACCTTTAGGGTTACCTTGGGCTTGGGGAAGGGATCTGAACCCTGACCCCCTCAGTCCTCTTCCTTCTCCACAAACATAACCTTAGTTCACAGCTTTTTCTTGGGACAATCTTTTATCCAGTGTCCCTCTTGTTTACAATAATCACATTGGTTCTTACCTAATGGTGGTTTGTAGTGTCCCTCCGGCTCTCTTCTTCCTACTACTCACTGAAGTTGTTGTCTTCTCTCTCTTGGATCAGAGGCAGTGACAGCCAGGAGTACTTCAGCCAAGTCCCTATTCCGCCTTTTCTCAGCCCTAATTTCCTTTGCTTCTGAACTTTCCCTATTGTTATACACCTTTTCCGCAATCTCTACTAAGTCCTTTAACGACTTTTCTCCTAATCTCTCCTGTTTCTGTAACTTTTTCTTAATATCTGGTGCTGCCTGAGTAATGAAAGCCAGGGCTACAGAGGACTTCTGATCAGAATGCTCAGGGTCATAAGGAGTATGTCATCTATAAGCTTCCATAATCCTCCCTAGAAAGGCTGCTGTGCTTTCATTTTTCTCCCTGTCTAACATCATAGACCTTGGCCAAATTAGTGGGCCGCCTTACAGCCGATTTGAGACCTGCCAAGAGAGTCTGGCAGTAGAGAAGGAGGTGCCTCTTACCTTCAGCCGTATTAAAATCCCAGGTAGGTTGGGTAAGAGGAAATCCAACATCAGTATCATCTGGGTTCTGAGTTGGAAAACCAGTATTTCCCGGAACATTTTTCGGGCTTCTAGGAGGATACGCTCCCTATCTTCTGTGGTGAAAAGAACCTGCAAAAGCTGTTGGCAGTCATCCCAAGTGGGCTGATGAGTAAAGAGCACAGTTTCAAGGAGGTCAATTAGTTCCCTCGGATTCTCAAAAAATTTAGCATTTTGGGTTCTCCAATTGTAAAGGTCGGCTGTGGCAAACGGGCAGTAATGATGAGGCTGGTTCCTGTGTCCATCTGTGGGCCCAGTGGCACACAGAAGCAGAACTGTGGAATCTGCTTCTGGTTCCCTAATTGGGGAAGCCACCTGCCAGTTCCGGGTGCCCTGCACAGGTCCAACTGATAGGTCCAGGGTGGGCTCCAGAGGGGATGCAGGTACCGCTGTCTGTGGTGGTTCTGAGGCCAGTGCTGGCAGTCCCCGGGATGAAGGAATAGGCCTATAAGGTGGGGGTGGAAAAATCTCATCTTCTGGTGTGCTATCCGGTAAGACAGGGTGGGGGGGTGGAAGGCTTAGGAGGGGTCTTAGTCTCTGTGACCAATGTAGTTGTGGGACCTGGATCTGCATCTGTAGTCAAAGGAGTTTCTGTAAAAGGAGGATTGTTAGCAGGGGGAAGAAAAGCTTTGATCCAGGGTGGGGGATTCATCACCAAATCCTTCCAGACTACTATATAAGGAACCCGGTCAGGGTGTCCCTGCGCCTTTTGAAATACTTTTATCCTCTACGGCCAGAATGGTTGGGAGATGAAAAGTCCCTTCTGGTGGCCATTCAACATTGAAGGTCAGCCACTCCAAAATGCAGTAAGTAATCATTTTCAGCTTTTTTACATGGAGAGATTGCAAGCTCTTGCCTTACCCTCTTTGAAGAGGATAAGAACCAAGTCAAGGGGGCGGAAGTCATCTGTCCCATAATGTCCATCACAGTCCAATAAACACAAAGACTCACAAATGCAAGAGACACAACAGAAAAACAAAAACAGACTCGGCAGGTGGTAAAGGCAAAAACAGGGCGAGGAGTCAAGGAGCTGTTGGGATCTTGCTTCCTCTGTCAGAAATTCCTCCAGGATGGGCCCATGTCTCTTACTGGGTAAGGTACTGTAAAAACAGACCTTCAGATGCCCGCTCTGGCTTCTCAGCCACAAAAGCCTCAGAGTGGTGGGTGGTTCTGGACCACCTCCAGAAACTGATGAAGTTGGGGGACGTCTCTCCCAACTTCAGCAACTGTGATTGTTTGACACGTCTGTCTAAATCACATTTAGTCACTCATACAGATACCTCGAGACAGAACAGAATGCAGAAGATAGGCGCCAACGGGAACACTGCACACCACACAAAGCACAAAGAGACAAAGACGGAGACTGAGACACAGACACGACACTTACCAGCTGGTATGAGACCCTCCGGATCAGTCCTGAGGTCTTGGGGGGCCCTGGAATCTCAGTGGGACCTCCAATGTTACACCCAGTTCGCGAGCCCCCAAAAGACCTGCAGGAATTGACTCCATTGCATAACACAAGAGATTCATGTTTTTTATTACAAGCTCAAGCCCGGGTGGCTGCCCTTTACAAAGACACTTGGGCAAGCGACCCCCCGCTCTGGGAGATCAAGGTTTTTAAAGGAACAAAAACGCCAGTGGGGTAGTACAAGCCTTGGCATTACAGGATTGGGTAAGAGGAACAAAACCCAAGCGGGGTGGTCTCTAGGGAAGCTGACTTTTAACATTATTGGTCTATTTTTAGGCACCAAGACTGTTAACCGTCTGGCCTAGCTACATGGGAGACATCTGACCTCTAGTTCTTAGGGGCCATGTGACTCCAGTCATACCCTGAGGTTTATCTGGGTGGGGACTGCTGCTGGCCCATTATCTGAAAGGAATGTGGTCTTATGATTCTGCTCCAACTCCAGGAATTAACTCTAACAGTTCACTTTTTATTTCTGTCATAAACATGAAAAACTGAGGCTTAGGAAGGTCAAAACATAGTCCTGGCCATAAAACCAAGAAGGTTAGGAACTGTGATGTCCTCTCTCTGGGATTCAGAGATTCTTTCTGCTGCCTGCTCTCATATACACAAGGTGTTATTGCCATGTCGTTGGCCTGCAGTGACACCTGAATACCACCTATGTGAGGGAAGGGGAAAAAGAGAACAGGGTGACACAAAGAGGACACCAAGTCTAGACTATGATCAAGGTGTCATTTACTGAATGTAAGGTCACCACTTAAATAACAGAACATTACAAGCAGTTTTTCAGGACAGCAGCTTTACTTGGTAAAGCGTATGAGGAATCACTCAAGGTTACAAAAAATTTGCTGTCTGGTTACCATGGTTGTACAGAATTTATTATCTAGTTCTCAGGATCAAAGCTCTCTACTATAGGACTACCAAGGTCAATCTTTTTGACACTGAGTTTTATATTAGAGCCAGGGCCAGGAGGCAAAATTGCACTGTTCAGAAACAGCAATATGCATTCCACTTCGGCCATCAACTCTAATTAGGCTGCCACATTACCATACAAATGAGAACAGAGAACAACAATTATCAAGATTCACACAGAACTCTTTGGCATGTTCTAAATGTCTTCCTTCTTTTTCAGGTATAAGAAGGAGAAATATAGAGTAGTCTAGTTTAATTCTGTTGCTGTAAAAAGAACCTGGCCAGAAACAGCTTTGAAAGGAAAAGCCTTATTTTGCTTCAACTGCTGGGTCATAGTCCATCCTAGAGAAAAGTTAGGTCAGGAACTTGAAGCAGGAATGCTGAAGCAAAAATATTACCTAGATGAATATATAATACCTAGATGAAAAAATACCTAGATGAATACATAGATGAATGCTGCTTTCTGGCTCATTGTCTACCTCATGCTCACTTAGCTCAGGCCAGCCTCACTAGGGATGGTGGTATCCATAGTGGGCTGGTCCCACCCACATCAAAGATTAGTCAAGTGATAGATACAAGCCAATGAGATCTGGCAAATTCCTTGATTGAAGATTACTTTTCCCAGGTAAAGCTGGGTTGTGGTATGTTGTCCAGATAAGCTAATTAGCATAGTAGTTGGTGGAAGTAGAGAAGAGAGCAAAAGACATAAATGTACAAATAATGGAAAATTGAAAGATGCCAACAGCAATCACTCTGGCCCCTCTTGATTAAAGACAGATGGTACAGGTGCTTGAGAATACGTTGTACTGCTCAGCATAAAAGGAGCCTTCTGGAATAAAACTTTGCCACATGGCTGTCTCATTTTCTGGTTCATTATTACATTTTCTTACAGTTCTTATTTTGTGTCTTACACATAGACTACTGAATCTCGGAGCTAACATATATTAGGACAACATTATGCTACATAGTGAGCCTTTATAATCTCATGCACTAGCTTGATCAGTCACAGAAGCTGACATGGAAATACAAGGTTGACATGTGCAGTCTGCTTTGTAGGAGCAGAGCTGCCTGACATCATGGCTGCTACTCCCCAAGAAATACATCTTCTCTCCCTACCCTTCACTGTGCTTGTTTTTTTTTTTCCTTGAGTTTGGGTATTTCCAAACAAAGTTGGAGGGAGGGGCTTAAAGTAAAGGAATTTGAAGTAGATAAAAGCAGTATTAATCACCCAGGGTGTCTGATCTTTGTGCTGTTAAAGGGATAGATGCACTTGTTAGGACACATTAGTACATGTGACATAGTCTGTCTAATAACACTTCATGAACTTAGTGCTTAGAAATTCCCTTCTTAATCATATAAGTAACCATAAACATCCTCCCATATCTGCTCTAGAATCACTTCATGCTCAGTTGGCTCATGCTGTATCATATGGAGCCTGTCAGATGTAGGTGAGTCTAGTATGTCCAGCAGACCTTGTCATCTCCCGCTTAGACAGTCATGTCCAGAAGAGCCTCTCACGTCTAGCTGAGTTTGTCATAGTCTGCTAAGCCTGTCTCTTGTTGAGTTTTTCAAATCCATCAAAGCCTGTCATTTCC
Source organism: Meriones unguiculatus (assembly GCF_030254825.1). Lineage (NCBI taxonomy): Eukaryota > Metazoa > Chordata > Mammalia > Rodentia > Muridae > Meriones > Meriones unguiculatus. The sequence continues at coordinate 160,084,321 of NC_083369.1, read as the reverse complement.
AGTTTTTCCTGTCTACTGCTGAGACTCTTATGTCAAGCTGTACCTGTCATGCACATCTGAGCCTGTCTCCAGCTGAACCTGCCATATCCAGCTGAGTATGTCTTAATTTAGGCTGTCTTCAGCTGAGTTTGTCATGCCCCACTGAGCCTGTCATGTTCAGTTGAGTGTGTCATGTTCAGAAGAGACTATCTCCATCTGAGACTGCCATGTCTACTTGAGCCTGTCTTGTCCAGCTAAGCCAATCATGTCCAACTGAGCCTCTCTTGTCCAAATAATCTGGTGTGCTGCTGAGCTTATCATTTCCAGCTGAGCTTGTCTCTAGCTGAGCCTGCCATGTCCAACTGTTCCTTTCTTGTACAACTGAGCCTGAGTGTCACACAGAGAATATCCTTTCCACCTGAGCCTCTTGTGTCCAGCTGAGCCTGGCATATTCATCTGAGCTTGTCATGTACAGCCTAGCCTGTCACTGCCTGCTGAAGCTTTCTCTATTGAGCCTATCTACAGCTAAGCTTGCAATGTCCTACTGAGCCTCTCATGTCCAAGAGAGCCTGTCAAGTGCAGCTAAGTGAGTCATGTCCAGCTGAGCCTGTCTGTAGCTGAGCCTGCCATGTCCAGTTGAGTCTGGTAACATCAAGGCTGTCTCCAGCTGAGTTAGTCATGTCCCCCTGAGCCTGACATGTACAGGAGAGCCTGTCTTGTCCAGCTGAGCCTGTCAAGTCCAACAGAGCCTTTCTTGTCCAGGTAAGCCAGTATACACCTGAGCTTGTCATGTCCAGCTGAGCCCGTCTCCAGCTGGGCCTGTCATATCCACCTAGGACTGTATCCAACTAAGCCTTTTAAATCCAGCAGAGCCTGTCATGTCCAGTTGAGGTTTACATGTCCAGCTGAGACTTTCATGTTTCTACCTGAGCTTTTTACATCTAGCAGAGCCTGTTAGTCCAGTTGTTTCTGTATACTGTTGAGACTCTTATGTTCAGATGTGCATGTCTTATCCATCTGAGCCTGTCTCCAGCTGAACCTGTCATGTCCAGCTGAGTCTGTCATGTCTCTATCTGAGCTTTTCACATCCAACAGAGCCTATTATATCTAGCTGAGTCTGTCTCCAGCTAAGCTTTTCACATCCACCAGAGCCTGTCCCATTAATCCTGTCCACTGCTGAGACTCTCATGTCCTGCTGTGCCTGTCATGTTTATCTGAGCCTGTCTCCAGATGAGCCTGCCATGTCCTGCTGAGTCTGTCATCAATGAGGCTGTCTCCAGCTGAGCTTGTCATGTCCTGCAGAGCATGTCATATCCAGGTGAGTCTATATGCAACAGAGCCTGTCTTACCAATTGAGTTTGTCTCCAACTGAGCCAGTCTCAAACAGCTTGTCTCCAGCAGAGCCTGTCATGTCCAGTTTCACCTGTCCTGTCCAGTTGAGCCTGTCTTGTCCAGTTGATCCTGACATGTCCAGCTTAGCCTGTCTTGTCCAGGTGAGCCAGTATCCAGCTTAGCTTGTCATGTCCACCTTAGACAGTATCAAGCTGAGCCTGTCTCCAGCTGAGAAAGTCTTATCCAGTTGAGCCTGACATGTGTAACTGAACCTGTCTTGTCCACTGGAGCCTGTCAGGTCCAGATGAGCCTGGTATGTCCAGCTGACCTTGTCATGTCCAGTTGAACCTGTTTCCAACTGAGACTTTGACATCCAATAGAACAAGTGTGTCCAGTTGATCCTGGGTCTTGCTAAGCTGGTGATGTCCAGCTGAGATTTTCATGTCCCACTGAGTCTGTCACGTCCAGGTGAGCCTGCCATGTCCATGTGAGACTATCTACAGCTGAGCCTGAAATTTCCAGGTAAGCTCTCATGTCAAGCTTTGCCTCCTGTCCTGCAGAGCTGAGCCTATCTCCTGCTGAGCATAAAATGTCCAGCTGAGATTGTCATGTCTGAGGCTGTCATTTCCAGCTGAGCCTGTCATATCTCTATCTGACCTTTATACGTCCAGCAGAGCCTGTCATGTCCAGTAGATCCTCACTACTGCTGAGACTTTCATGTCCATGGTGCTTGCCATGTCCACCTGAGCCTGTTACTTCCATCTGAATGTGTCACCATGGAGGCTGTCTCCAGCTGAGTTTGTCATGTTCCTCTGAGCCTGTCATGTCCAGGTGAAATCTGTCTTCAGCTGAGTCAGTCTCAAGCTGAGCCTGTCTCTAGCTATGCTTCTTGTGTACATTTGAGCCTGCAAGTCCATCTTAGCCTGTCTTGTCCAGTGGAGCCTTTCAGGTAGAGCTGAGGCTGTCTTCAGCTTAGCTTTTCACATCCAGCAGAGCCTGTCATTTCCAGTTGATCTTATGTCCTGCTGAGTGTGCCTTGTCTGGCTGAGTTGATCATATTAAGGCTATGTGTAGCTGAGCTTGTCATATCGAGGTGAGCCTGTCCTGTCCAGGTGAGCCTATCTGTAGAAGAGCCTGTCATAACCAATTGAGCCTGTCTATAGCTGAGCCAGTCTCAAGCTGAGACAGTCTCTAGCTGGGCCTGCCATGTACATTTGAGCCTGCATGTCCAACTGAGCATTGTCTACTGTCCACTATCTTGTCCAGTGGAACCTGTCAGGTGCAGCTGAGCCTGGTATGTCCAGCTGACCTTTTCACGTCCCACTGAGACTGTCATGTCCAGCTGTGCCTGTCATGTCCATTTGAGCCTGTCTACAGCTTACCCTGTTATGTCCAGCTGAATTAGTCTCTATTGAGGCTGTCTCCAGCTGATCTTGTCATGTCTTGCTCTACCTGTCATGTCTAGGTGATCCTGTATTGTCCAGGGGAGCCTATCTGCAGCAGTGCATGCTTATTGATGCTGCATTCACAAAAGCCATTAAGAAGAATCACGCTAAATATCCCTCCAGGGATGAACAGACTTTTTAAAAAATATGGTACAGATACACAATGGAATTTAAACAAGCAAAATGAATGGAAATGAAAAATTACATTAAATAAGAAAATTCTTGCTCAGAAAGACAAACAGCACTTGCTCTCTGTCATATGCAGACCCTATCTTTTGATTTCTATAATGCACTTATGTGGGGGTAGTATAGAAGCCAGAAAGGGACCAATGAGAGACATAAAAAGGAACTTAATAGAAGAGCAAGTTTAGTAGTGCATGTAAGCTACAAAAGTAAAAGGGGGACTACTGGGAATGGAAGGGTATGGGGGCGGGGGCAGAAAGCTGTGATGGAGGGACAACAATCAAAACTAAGTAGGTATGAAAATGGATAATGGAAATGGAAAATATCTGGTGTGTTAATTAAAATTATTTCAGTTGCAGTGTGTGGAGTTAGTTTTTAATAGGGTTTCATTAGGTAGCCCTAGCTGGCCTAGAACTGGCTGTGTGGACCAGGATGGCCTTGAATTCACAGAGATCTGCCTGCATCTGCCTTCCAAGTGCTAGGATTAAAAGTGTGCACCACCACACCTGGCCCTAAGGGGAAAAAAACAGAGCTAGTGTTGTATGTGGTGATTATTATTTACTATTGATATACTTTTAGTAATGCTGTTGTTGATCCTAAACAGCTAATCACCACACAAAACTGGGATTTCTTTAATTAACCTAGATCATAATGCTGGGCAATAGTTGTTCAATCCTAAACCTCCAAGGCCACATAGTTTCTACCATTTAGCTTTCCCACATTATACTTGCTTTTAATGATACCTTAGGTCTGGCCCATCTCTCCACATCAGTCGAAGACCTCTCTTCCAGCTCTACTCTCCCACTTCTGCTCTCCCAGCTAGCCTCCTACCCTTCTCTCCTCCTCTGCCTCCCACACCTTCCTGTCCACTGGTTCCTCCCTCCCTCTCTTCCTGCTTCCTTTCCATTGCTCAACATTGTAACTGGGTGTTTTATTTTGGCATGTTTAAACAAAGTTGAGACAAGTGATGCTTAGAATAAGTATTACAATGCAATGTGCAGACTGAAACCAGAGAGTGGGGGAGAGAAATCACCATTTGAACAAACAAGGGTAAGGTGTATACATTTCAAAATAACATTATACCAACAAGCTAGTGAGTGGTTAAAGGTTCTTGTTACTAGGCCTAATGACTGAGCTCAACCACTAGGTCCCACATTGTAAAAGAAGAGAGTCTACCACTGTAGGCTGTCTTTTGGTCTCTACACATATCAAGTGGTAGATGTATGCCCACATAGACGTACACACATATATTTCTATAAATAAATGCAATATTTTAAAAGATAAAGGTATCACAGTGAAAAGGGCTGGATGGCCAATTAAAAATGTGGACTTCCAAAGCACTGGTCACAATACTGTCCTTATATATTCGATTTCTAGGACCCATGTAATGGAAAGAACAAACTCCCTCAAGTGCTAGGACTTCATCCACACACAGGACATGGCTCAAATGCATGTGCATGCACAAATCTCACAGACTAAATTCAACAAAAATCATTTTATTATTTTAAAATAATTTCATACTTGATCATATATATTTCCCTCCCCAAACTCATCCCAGATCCTTTCCTGTACCCACCCAACTTTATATTCTCCCTCTTTGCCAGGAGCCAAAGCCAATTAGTGGAAAGTTACCAACAGCAGCAATATGACCTAAGGTCATGGGTGATAGATTTACGTGAGAACATCTGCTCGTCAGGCTTGAAGCATCCTTGAGATATCTTAAGGAAACATTCTTATGGTATCTTGAAGGTGCAGTATCTCTAACCATAAACCACTTTGCTATCTTCTGCAGTAATAAACTATCCTTCTCCCTATAAAACTTTGTAAAAATTGCAAATAAATGAGGCCTTGATCAGACAAACTGTCTTGGTCTCCATTCTTCGAGTCTCTTGTTCCCACCCCATTCATTTCACCCTTCATTAGGAACCTATTGAACCCCCGCTGGCTGGGGCATTTCTTAAAATAAAACAAATACCACAAGAGTACTTTTCATGTTACCCTGCTACTCTTGATGATGCAATCTGCCTTGGAGTGTGACTGATATAAACTGACTGTCACTCTATTGATGAAAACTGTTTTTCCCCATTTCCCAGGAGGCATCAATTGCAAACATTTTCTTGGTTAGGAGTTGGATGGTGTGTCCACATCTACATCTCTGGGCTTGAATTTTGTCAAGCACTAACTTTTGCAGGTTTTGTGCATGCTGTAACAGTCTCTGTGAGTTCATAAATGCAAGAAAAAAATTTTTTTTAAAAACATGCTAGGAAGTACCCAAAGCCTGTAGCTTACAATTTACTAATCCAAATTCTGTAGTGCTCACAGTTCTAGCAGTGGACTGAAGAAAAGCTTACTCTTGTCCATGTGGGCTCAGGTAATGTATTTGCCAAGGACATTTTGTATTTTTGTACACACCAGATACATAGTTCACACACACAAACACTCCAAGGAAGTAGTCCTTCTCTTCAGTCATCTTTCATCATGACGTCTACCCTTGGCAACTGTAGGAAATCCACTTCAAACCTCCCCCCACACACCTCTTCTTAAACCTTACTAAAAAAAAAACCCAAAAAACAACAATACACAAATCTGATATTTGGCCTGAGTCTTTCATCTTATAGATCTTATTCCTTCCTTGCACAGCCCGAACTCAAACAATCCATTTCTTCAACAGTAATCTCAACTGAGTCTGTTCTTCCAGTTTACTGAAATTTCATTCTGAATCAAGCACATAAGTCAGCCTTCTTACCTTGCCAACTGAGTGCAGACAAGCACCAAGTTTATGTAAACTGCTGAAACAACAAATACATGGTTTTACTTTTTTTTTGAGGCACAGTCTTCCAATAGTATTCCGGCTAGCTGGCAGTGACATTATGTAGAGGAAGTCTAGCCTTGAACTCCTTCAGTCTCTACCTCTCTTCAAGGCAAAGGTATCACCACCACACAAAGTTCAAATTCATGAGTACCTTCTCTATTGCAGTGTGTGAAGGAGGCTGAAGGACAGGGCAGTCAGAGCCCAATGTTTCCTATTCTTCACTGTTAAATGTTAGCTATTCTGCCCTGATCACCACAGCCTTCCAACAGATGGTCACAACCTCTTCTTTGCACTTCAGTTTTTTCATCTGCATTACTATTTTTTCATACTAGATTATTTATTACATGCCTATTTCTTCTCTTTCCTATAAGTTTCTAAACAGTAGAGATCCTATTTCAGCAAAGTCTACAGCCTTGTGGTCCTCCTTGTCAAGCCTTAATTCTTCCCTAGTTTGTGATACATAACAGGTCCTCAGCACATGAACACTCCTTTTCATCTCTATCACAATCTGCTCCTAGGCCACAGTCTTCTAGTTCCTTGCACAATGCCATTACACACACATGCTAATCTTTCCCTGTCATAAGCTGGTCTTGCTGAATATGGATGGTCTCTCAATTTCCTATTAAAAATAACAAGATTTTGCTGTTTGTTACCTATAGAGTTTACAACTACCATCAAGGTTCTCTCAGATCTAAGTCCACTCTTATTTCTGGCAGTTTCCATTTCAGTCCCCAGTAACACTAAGCCATAATGCCTCTGCCAAAGAGCACGGGGTTCATTCTATTCCCGAGAATGCCTTAGTCATTTCCCATCTTCTGGAGTATTTTTCTCCAACAAAGTGTCTCAAATTCTTACTAATCTTAAAGGACTAGCATATAGTATTATGTTGATACATGTGTTTCCTTGAGCCAGAACTACTATTTAGTTCCCACATATATGATCTCAATATTCATTCAATAAAGACTGTTTTAATTTAGAGTTTTTTTTTTTTTTTTTTTTTTTTGCCTAATGAATGCTCTCTGTCCCACCCCATTCCATGTTTTGAATACTAACCTGGATAGGTTTCCAGAGTTTCTACTGCCTGTCAGAAAGCCCACTGGGTAGTGCAGATAAGACAACCATGAAAAAAGTAATGCTGCTTAGTCTCACCAAACTCTTAACCCTACAATGTATCCATTAAACACATTAAGTTGATAATCATGCTACTTTGTTTTATTACTATCTTTGCTCATATGTCCCTCTGTGAGCATTCATTTGTTGATGACAACCAACTGAAACTTGAAGGTGCCCTTCCAATTTTGATTCTGAAATTAGTGTATATGGATGCTTGAATGTGAGTTTGTGCACTTCAGTCAATGCCTGAGAAGGCCAGAAGAGGGTGCTGAAATCCATGGACCTGGAGTTACAAGGCAGTTGTGAGATGTCTGACATGGGTGTTGGGATTGCAGTAGGGTCCTCTACAAGGATAGTATACACTCTTAACTGCTGAGACATCTCTCCAGTCCTTTTATCTTTTCTAATCTTCTCAAAGCTAGCTAGAAATTTTATTTTCTACTCTTTATTAAAAAAAAAAAGTATTTAAAGCCAACCACATGCCTTTAATCCCAGCATACGAGGCAGATCTCTTTGAGTTTGAGGCCGACCTGGTCTAGAGTGAGTTCCCGGGATACACAGAGAAACCCTGACTTGAAAAACCATCAAAAAGAAAAAAAAGGCTTTAAAGTCAATAAGCATAAAAGGAACACTTTGAGGGTATATTAGTACCCACCAGCAGAAAAATTGTGGAATAGAATACAAACAGAAAATCTTGCAAATTTTTCCATAACCACTGTCAAACAGTGGTATCAATATTTTCTTTGGAGAGTTAAAAATATCATATGCATAAATTATAAATAAAATTTTTCAAATATACTGTTATTATCTCTCACATTTTCAGTTAACATTTTCTGTACTACCTCTGTGTCTCTTAGCATGCATAAGTGAAAACTTATGTGAAATAAGTCAGCTGAAATTACATTCATAAGATAAAATCATGTTTTTTTATTTTCTTTCTTTTTTATTTTTTATATTTCTTTAGTAATTACACTTTACTCACTTTGTATCCCCCTACCCCGTGGTTCCCTTCCTCCTCCCATCCTAATCCCTCCCTTCCTCCACCCTATGCCTGCATTTCCCTCCCCAATTCCACTGATATGGGAGGACTTCTTTTCCTTCCTTCTGATCCTAGTCAATTAAGTCTCATCAGGAGTGGCTGCATTGTCTTCTTCTGTGGCCTGGTAATGCTGCTTCCCCCTCAGGGGGAGGAAATTAAAGAGCAGGCCAATCAGTTCATGTCAGAGACAGTCCCTGTTCCTATTACAATGGAACCCACTTGTATACTGAACTGCCATGGGCTACATCTGTGCAGGGGTCTTAGGTTATCTCCATGCATAGTCCTTGGTTAGAATATTAGTCTCAGGAAAGACCCCTGTGCTCATTTTTTTTGGTTCTGTTGCTCGCCTTATGGAGTTCCTGTCATGTTTAAAAATTTCTCACCAGTCACTGATCAATCATAAGAACACAAACACCTACCCCTTAATATATCTCCTAAACATATAGTCATTATAGAATACAACTTAGTCTTTTGTTAAGAAATGTGTACAACTTATTTTTAAACTAAAAAATGACATCTTACTAGTCCTTACAAATTATGATATTTTATGAATATACATAAAAAATTATGCTCTGTTTAAAAGAAAAAGTAACTCAGAAAATTAAACATATTATATCATGTAGTAAAACAAATTTCCTGTAAGCCTTATTTTTTATGCAGAAAAAAATAGCCACCATTAGTCATGTTCCTAATTTTCCTCAGCAGACCTAGAGCATACACAGGGCAGAATAAGGGCAGCACTTTTACATGCAACACTTTTAACACAAGATCCTTCCACTCTTTTTCACTGTCCAAACAGGTAACTACACTAAACTTTTATCATTTCTCGTGGAAATTAGGACCCTCAAACCAAAGTTTACCTGTCCCATTCTCAAATAAACATTATCTAAAGAAAAGTCTATTTAAAGTGAAATGAACAGATGGGCACACATCTCTCCATGAAAACTGCAGAGTGGTAAGTTAATTAGTTTGCTCACACATGCCATCACCAAAAAAAGGGATCAGTTCTCCTGTATCCTGATGCAAGATTGCATCTAAAATGCATTATGCTTGGTTGAAAATGCCACACTTAAGAGGCTTCTTAGAAGGTAATATAATTCTGTTTATGTGCCATTTTAGAAATGACAGAAGTAGAGAAAGAAAACCATTCATCTCTTCACTCACTTGAAGACTATCTGGAAATATTCCCTACCTTAAAGTCAGTAGTTTGCAGATAATTACGAGGGTATATGCACCAATTACGAGGGGATATGCCTGATCAAAATGTAAAGGAGACATGTTATATTGGGGAAGAGGCAATGACATAAATATACCCCATATCTAAGACTTAAAAACTGATTAGTTTGACTAACAAGGAGGAAGTGAGGACTGGAAGCTAACTCTAGGGGAAAAGGAAAGAGCAACCATGTACAAAGAATGAGAAACCTAAGCCCACATGTGCAATCAGGGAGAGAAAAAAATGCGTTATAGATGAAGTGAAGATGAGAATTAATAATAAACCATTGAGAAAACCCAGAAATCATTACAATAATTAAAAAAAAGAAAACAAAAACAACAAAAAACAACATGAGAGCAGGAAGAATAAGGACAAAGTAATAATGGTATTATGCATAAAAATATCACAGAAATTTGTGTACTTCACCAAAATAATGTTTAAAGAGGTGAAAAAATAGAAATAAAAAAGCAAAACCCCTGACAACACAACAAAGAAGCAGATCAAGAAGAACAGTCACACACTTTGGGCACAAAGGCAAATCATTCTAGCTGCTTTGCAAAAACTATCTCACAGTTACTTTCAGAGTTAAAAATACTTTTACCTACAATTTGGCAGTCTTGTTCCTTGACATTTACCCAAATGAAATGAAAACTTACATTTACAAAAAAAAAAAAAAAAAACAAAAACAAAAACAAAAACTGCATTTATAGATGTAGCTAATGATTACATTTGTAATTGTAATCTTTCATTTGGGGAGTGGGCCAACATACTGGCTTGATCATTCATACCCGCAGCAATAGAAATGAGTCTATTCTCTAAAATATTGATTCACAAGAATGGATCTTTAATTCATTTTGGATTATGCAGAGCAGATTCTGGCAGAATTATGAGGCCAGATATTATGATTTTATATATATGCCATTTTACAAAAATCAAATTTATAGGCAGAAAACACATCAGTGGTTGCCAGCCTAGAGATTGGAAAGAACCATCTACCAAGGGACAGAGTTGATGGAATATTTTGTACACTAGGTATAGTGAGGACTGCACATATTTGTAAAAATTCACAGAACTCTATACCAAAAAGGGTTCAATTTTACTATATGCAAAATACATAGAATGTTAAACATAAAAGGAAAAGAAAGATGAGAAATCATGGATACAAACAGATAAGAAGGAAAAATTACACAGGATGGTTACATCATAAATGATTCTGGTTAAAAGTTTCATATTTTAGCCCCAAAGCATCTGTTCCAAATGATTTTAAGGAATAGACAGACCCAAGTCAGCTCTGTCTGAGAAATACACTGTTAAGAGTTACAAACAGAGAGCACCTTGAAGGCAATTACAAACCACCTTGGGACCTCTAGAGATAAATTACCAAGTTCCACCTAAGGGACATGCAGTGGAGACACCAAGAAAAAGATAAAGATTAGAAATCCTCAAGTCTCTACCATCAGCAGAAAAAAAAAAATTCAAACAGGCTATATCCAATGGTTGTGGAAGACTCAATTGCAAACATCCTGGTAGATATATCTGACTGGAGGTCAAGGGAATTAATGAGACATAAAATTAGATATAAGGCTCAAGATATTCGTAGCCATGAAAATATGAGGTTGAAATCCTTCATAGATGGAACACATAGAATGAAAGCTATAGAGAAACCTAGGAATCATCATGAGCAGTGCCAGAATTGTGGAGCAGAATAGATAGGAGTTCTTATGTACCTAAAAGTTGAGCCTTTCTCTTGGAAATCTCTAGTTTTATGTTTGGTTTGATCACCTTGACAAAACAGGCAGTTAAGAAGTGTTGGGAGTAGCTCAAACTTTCCCCTTCTATTTTTGATACTACTGGCAGAGTATATCCAGCAAAGAGAACAACAATGTATTGGACAATTGCTTTTGTTAATTAAACACAGAAAGTTCAACAAGAGGGATTCAAATGCAGGTTAACTTACCTGAAGAGTGCAATATCTTGGTAGCTGTACAAACGATCTCATGGGGTTTTTTTTGAATGACTCTAATATTCCAAAGAAGTATCAGAAAACAATATGAATTTAGAGAATTAATTCTTAACTAGGGATATTCACCAAAATTCTTCATGGGTCTTTCTCAAGATACCTATACCATTACAAAAGCTTTACCACAGAAAATTCTGATTGAGAATATTTTGGTTAAGGTCCAAAACTAACTTTAATAGTCTCATAAGTGATTCTGATGCACATACATATCACAGCACATCAATTCTAAGACTAAGAAATAAACCAAATTTGGTTCCACAATCAACCAGAGTTTTCATTATGAAGCTTCCGTACCACACACTACCATCCTAGGAAGCTGTGAGTCAAGAACTTAGAAGCAATCCACCTTCCAAGTAATACCTCAGATTGTGAACCCTAAGCCCTTTCAGATACTTATAAGCCATGCACCAGCTTTGGCTTGGCAAGTTTTAGAAGATCCAGCTTATCAGCAGAATTCAGAAAAAAATGAGCCACTCTATTGCTTAAACTTCAGCTTTCAGTTTTACTAATGACCTGGCCAGAAAGACTATTGCAACCATGACTTAACAGAACCAATAAGTTGTACTGTAATATTTACAGTCTATTTTTCCAAAACCAAGATTTTCAAGATTACACCTTTCAAATTATATCATACATATTTATGAAACATTTAAAATAAAATTATCCAGGAGCAAAAAATGGTTATGGCAACCAAAATTTACTATTACCTATTTCTTCTGTTACTGACAATTTCTACTTCAAAGTAATAAATCCCACCGGCTGCTAGGATTGGATGCCTATCTCTAACAGATGCTGCATTTAACAGAGTTCTACCATGACCTACATGTGAAACTAGAAAATCAAAGGACAGATGAGGTTTTCACTTGAAAGTCTTAAACAATTAAAAAAAATAGGGTACTTAGATGAAATTTAAACTCTGTTCTTATTATTTCAGGTAACTGAAGAAGTAGCAAATCATTTACCATTACCGTTAATTCAATATGCAAAACAGCTGCAGCTAGCCAAAAGATTCTTCAAACTATTACTTCCTTGTATTAAGAGTTCAGAATCTAGCCAGGCGGTGGTGGCACAAGACTTTAATTCCAGCACTGGGGAGGCAGAGGCAGGCAGATCTCTGTGAGTTAGAGGACAACTTGGTCTACAGGGGAAGTTTCAGAAAAACCAGGGTTACACAGAAATATCTTGTCTAAAACACTCCAAAAGTTTTCAAGAAAAAAAGAATTAAGAATCTGAGCGATATGAGTATGGACAATGGCCCTGTTTTTCTTTCAAGATTTTAAAAATATTTTCTTTATGTGTGAGTGAATGAGTGTCAGCGAGTATGTATACCACCTGTGTACCTGCTGCCCAAAGGCCAGAAGAACCTGTTGGATACCTTGCAACTGCAGTTATTATAAGTTATTGTGAGATTGCTGTGTGGATGCTGGAAATCAAATCCAAATCCTCTGCAAGTACTGACTCATCTCTCTGGTTCCCAAACTAGAGAAACTTAAGGCTATAATTTTCAGTTATTCTGGATTTGAAGCACATGAGAAAATGATCATAATTTTATCAGATCTAAATCTGCAAGTTCCCCTTGTTCATTCAAATGCTGATTTCTCTACCCCACTATCTGGTTTCAATCCAGACAATGTATTATGATGCTTAGCATCACCTGTCTCAAGTTTGTGTAAACATGCCACCATTTGTTCTCTATGTTGTCAATGAAGAAAAAAAAAACAAAACAGCCATTACTGTGCAATGTTAGAATAGGGTGGGACATCCTGATCCAGAGGGGAGAGGAAAGAAGACAAAATGTAGGAGCAGTGGTCAGAAGGAGACAACTTGGAACCACATGGAGAGATGAACAGAACTTAAGATATGACTAAAAGAAAGTATAAGGAGTAAAATCTGAATGGCAGGAAACTGTGTGGGTTTGGAGTTTTAGAATGGAGTAATCATTGCTTAGCATTGTGCTCTAGGTTAATTAAATAAATCCTAGACTCGGTGTGGTGATATGATTTGGTGTTCCTGATTTAGGACACTGGCTAACTAAAACATAAGTCAATAATAAAGATTAATATTCAGCAACAATTCCTATACATACTTTTGCAAAATGGACAACTTTTTAAACTGAAGATATTTGTATGATAGCAAAATTTAAAATAAACTACATTAATAGGTAAAGCTCAGTAAGAATTTATGAATCTATTATTTGATATATTCTTATCATTTCTGAATTAAGGCTAATCCACAAATGTGTTTTGTTTGATTGATCTTGTTTTCATTTTGTTTTATTTTGTTTGCCACAGGGTTTCAATGTATAGTTTGGCTACTCTTCAGTGTGGGATACACACGAAATGGCAACTCAAAGAACCAAGAGTGCTTAAGTTTATAAATGAACTATGCAAAGACAAAAGACATACTGTTTTAATAATGCTCATTGTGATGTAGCAATTAAAATACTCAGCAAAAACAAGTTTTTATATTCGGGTAACTATTGAATCAAGCATCATACCCTATTCATAAATTTTCATGAGCTAGCAAAAGCATTACACATGGATAATGAAATTCTCTTCCTTTCAGATTTTCTTGGGACAGCTGTCCTAACATAGGGTTAGATCAAGGAGAGATTCCCTAAGATTGTATGTGTTAGTCAATGCTGACATTTTGATTAATCTATATCACTAAAAGATTTAATACCCAAAATCAGGTGAGAGTCTACCTTACTTTAGCAGATACAGCAAAATCTGAAACCAGTGGATGATTTAAAGTTCAAACAAGAAAAACAAACAAACAAACAAACAAACAAACAAAAAAACAAAAGCAATGGGAACTTGACCTGGAACAATTTTGAGACACTAATCTATTTTTATCTCTTCCTTTAAAAACTCCCCCCAAAAATTTATTTCATCAAGGCTAAAATTGTCTTCATCGTTTAAAGAAAAATGGCCCCGTGGAAGAGCTGCACTGGCAAAGAGCAACAACCTGCTGCCCCCTCAGACTGCATTCAGCCCCATCCTCTCAAAGGTATCTATCTCCAGAGCAGGGTGTGGGTTTCCCTCAAAATTAAACATTCACAGGCGACAGGATCCTAATGGAAATGAAGAGTACTGCCTTGCTCGATCTCCTTAAGCTCATTTGTAGGTTTCATATTGCGACGGAAAACAAGACACCTATGGGGAGAAGCTAAGGGCCTGTGGGGAAAACTATGGTTTAGAGCAGCCAGGACCCTTTCTGGAGCTGCATCTTGTTTGCGGGATTTCCAGCCCCACCTGCAACATAAGAAACAGGGCTGACAGGCTGTTTTCTCCAAGAATCAACAGCTGTTAGCACTGCTTTTCTTTCAAGACAGGGTCTTGCTGGGTAGCTCTGGCTGGACTGCCAAGCCATGGCAATCCTCCTGCCACAGTAGAGTGCATGAGCTCCCATACCCAGGTGCAGTTCTGTTAAAATTTAATGGAATACTTCAAGACTATTCACAATAAAAACGTCTTTTTAATAGTCCTAACATACTACTATATCTATCTCATAACAAACTGTCGCTTTAGGGGACAAAATTAATTATCAACACCCTTATCCTCCTAAACCACACTCTCCAGAAGAAGTGGTGGTCAAACACCAAAGAACATATACCCCCAAAAAAAGAATGAAAAAAAGAAAAGAAAAGCAACGACAAAACAACAACAACAACAACAATAAACCACTATAAACAATAAGCAAAAAGAGCAGCCATGTTGGACATATGACTAGGTTTTTCGAGAACAGTAAACAGTTCGTCCAGAAAAGCATAGAAGGCTCAGAGCGGTCTCCGTGGAAAGAGACAGGAGGAGGATCATCGCCCTACCAAAAACACAGGACCCTGAATACCACCCTGCTTGGTTCAGAAGGCATTGTAGGCCTGTTTCCTCAAACCTTAGTCTCAGGCGTCCAGAAAAAATGACTCACAACCCTGTGGTGTGTGAGAGCGACTTAGGTCTATGACTGATTTGGAGGAAGGTTTAGGCTGGGAGAACAAGCAGGCAGTGAGCACATTTCAGCACTCCGCGTCTGAGGCACCCAGGGATTCGGACTGAAAGGCAGGTTCACCTCTACCCCACTGGACAGTCCCAGGGCACAGGGCTCTCGGATCTCCACCCGAGATGGATGCTCAGCCAGAGTCCTGACCCTGCCCTATGGAAGCCTGCTACAACCCTGCTCCTGCAGCCCCCACACACACATCATGGGTGTCGGGCAGGTCTCTTTGCCTGATTCTTGTCACTCACTGGCCTGCCCCAGGCAGTGTATTCCCAAGGCCCCCCCAAGGGAACTGGGGCCCCAGACCCTCCAGCTTTTGGCCCACCGCCCTGGCAGGCAGCACAGATGGCTGAGGCCCACAGCACTAGCTGCCCTGCACTGACTTCTTGGTCCAGCTCCTGGCCCTGCCCACTGGGTATGGATCACCAAGAGGGCTGCCAGCCGAGGGTGCAGTTGCCTGGCACCATCATAGAAAGAACCGAGCAGAATACCTGGGACACGTGACTGTGACGAAAGAATTCACGCATGGGCACCATTCTCAGGTTTCCCTGTGGTGGAGCTTCTGCTCCCAGCAACTTGGCAGGCTAGAGCGCCCGATAACCTCAGTTTCCTGAACTGAGCAACCCTTTCTGTTGAGCTGGCAGCACTTATCCCGCCACACACACTTAGGGAAAGTCAAAGGTATGGTATTTGTTTCCTTGCCTGCCTCTGTGTTTCAAGTCTCAGCACATAGTGGCCCCTTTTTTTCCTCCAGAGCTCCCAAGCATCCCTTAAATTCCTAAGACAGTATCTTTTGCCCTATGCTATCATGAATTGTCTCCAAGGCAAGCTAGAGTCCCCTGAATATGGCCATCCCTTGTTCTCCATAGCAGGCCCCTAACCTTGGGCTTGGCCTCAAGATTAGGATACCAAGGGCACCACAGCACCTGGTCCAACATCAAAATATCCCGACTAGCTCTGAGAACTTTGATCTTTAGCTTCTCAGAGATTTGGTTGCTCTGTCTATAAGATGAAGATGAACAAGAGGCAGATTTAAGAATCTGTTGGAGTAAGCAGAGTTTCTCAGGAAAAATAATCCATATGCCACTCTCAGGCTGCTGATTCTGAAGCTTCTAACACTCTTGTTTTGAATGGAAGTCCATTAAGAGAGAAAATTCAGTGATGAGGAACACTTGCTGTTCTTGCAGACAACTTGAGGTCTGTTCTCAGAAACAGCTGAGCAGCTCACAGCAACCTAAAACTTGAGTTTCATGGGATTCAACACCATTTTCTGGCCACCATATAAACCAGCACACACGTGGCATATATGCACACAGACACATGTGTACATGTAAGCATACTCTTTTACAGTGTTCTTCCAGGAAAGGGAGTAGTAGTATACACCTCCAGTCTTTTGAGGGGCAGAGGATAGCCAATATCTAACTCTGAGGTATACACAGTGAATTCCAAGCTGGCGAGGACTGCATAATGTGACCTCGTCTGTAAAATAATAAAGACCAGAGGGCTCTTTTTTTCCATAGAGGACGTTCAAATTTTTTCTGGGCCTGGGTCCTTTTACTGGCTCCACAATGGAGATTGTCCAATTCTCTGATAGGGTTCAAGCTCACCGATTCGACATAGGGAAAAGATTAAAATAACTTGAAACTGCCAGGCATGGTGGTGCCTGCATCTAATCCCAGCACTCTGACAGGCAGTGACAGGTGGATCTCTGTGAGGTCAAGGTCAGCATGGTCTACAAATCCAGGCCAGAATCCCCAGGGCTACATGGAGAAACACTCTCTAAAAAGAAACAAACAAACAAGCAAACAAACAAAATAACACAGAAGCCAATATTGGTCTGGAGAGTGCTCCATGCTTAATGCTCTTCCAGAGGACCCAGGTTTAATTCCCAGCATTCAGTGGCTTACAATTGTATCTACAGTCCCAGAGAAGCTAAGACCCTTTCCTGCCTCTGTGATTGCCAGACTTTCATGTGGTGGACAGACCTAACTTAAGGCAAAATATCCACATATATTACACTGAATATATGAATAGATAAATAAGGCAAATATCAAACTGACTGCGGCTGTCAACATTTATAATCCTAGCACTGAAGTGAAAGAGGGAAAGAAGATCAAAAGTTTGATGTCAACCTGGATTACAAAACAAGTTAGTGACTTTCCTAGGCTACACAGTAATAGTGTCAAAAACAAAACGGGGTAGACAAAATGGCTCAGGGGACAACAGTGCCTGCCACACTAACATGACTACAAAGGTGTATCCCTAAAACCGATGGTAGAGGGGCTGCAGACAGGACTCAGTGGTTAAATTCCTGAGTTCAAATCCCAGCACCCACATGGGGGCTCAGGACTATCTAGATGAGATCTTCTGGTGTGCAGGTGCCCTCTACCAGTGTACAGGTGTACATGCAGACAGAATATTGTATACATAATAAATATATAAATAAATAGATAGATAGATAGATAGATAGACAGATAAATAAATAAATAAATCTGTAAAAAGAAAAAATACATTGAGGGAGAGGAAGTTGTCCTCTGACTCCAGCACTCTCTCTGATATGTGTTTATATGTGCATGTATGCAAGTATATGTACACACACACACCCGAAAAAAAATATAAAACAGAGCAAATCTTCTCCAGTTGCTTAAGGCCTATAATACTTTTGCAGTTCAAAGAGACTGAAATATTCTCCAGGAATCTACATGTTTGAAATATGTCTCATAAAGCTGGGGAGAACTTTGACTGGACTCTGGAGATAAGCAATGAAAGTAAAGGGACAGAATCTTAACAGGGGAAAAGGCCATGGGATTCAGCTACTGAGAAGAACCAGGGAAAAAATACATAGGGAATGCTGAGCAAGCTATTCTGATACTGAGTTCTAAGGATAAAACCTGAAGAGGTAGGTTGAGGCTAGCAACAACATTTCAGGTGCCATAGTAGGACATCGGATCTCATTCTATAATCCTGCGGGCTATTTTCTTTTTCCTTGAGGCAGGGTTTCTCTTAGAATGTATGGTAGCCCTGTCTGTACTGGAATTCACTTTGTACACCAGGGTGGTCTCAAACAGAGAGATCTGCCTCGCTCTGTCTGTGTAAATTTCTGACCAGTGTAAATTATCTACCACCTGAGGTCTCAATTTGTTATTAACAGTTTACAGGTGCTAAGAGAGCCCATGACTTTAATCCCAGCACTTGGGAGGCAAAGACAGGTAGATCTCTGATTTTTGTTACTTTATAATATTTATTTTTTTTATTAGTTACGGGTCATTTACTTTGTATCCCATCTGTAGCCACTTCCCTCATTTCCTCCCAATCTCATCCTCCCTCCCTCAACTCCTCAACATGCCCCTCTCTAAGTCCACTGATAGGGGAGGTCCTCCCATCCTTCCATCTGATCCTAGTCTATAATGTCTCATCAGGACTGGCTGCATTGCCCTCCTCTGTGGCCTAGCAAGGCAGCTCATCTTCAAAGGGGGCAGATCAAAGAGCCTGCCACTGAGTTCATGTCAGAGACAATCCCTGTTCCCTTTACTAGGTTAACCTACTTGATGCTGAGCTGCCATGGGCTACATCAGATCAAGGATTCTAGGTTACATCCATCCATGGTCCTTGGTTGGAGAATCAGTCTCAGAAAGGCACCTTTGCCCAGATATATTTGGTCCTTGTGGCGATCCCATCCTCTCCATGTCTTACTAACTCCCTCTTTGTTCATGATTCCCCGCACTCTGCCCGAGGTTTGGTTATGAGTCTCAGCATCTGCTTTGATACACTGCTAGGTAGAGTCTTTCAGAGGCCCTCTATGGTAGGCTGCTGTCCTGTTTCTTGTTTTCTCCTACTTCCCATGTCCATCCGGTTTGTCTTTCTAAGTGAGGATTGATGATCTTATCCCAGAACCTCTTCCTGTTTAGCTTCTTTTTTTTTTTTTTTCTTCTCAATGCAGTTTATTCAGGAACCTTGAACAATCTTCTGACCTTGCGGAAAGCCAGCCCACAACTTAAATAGCCTCTGGGTTGCCAACCCCAGCGTGCCTCGTGGGCAATGCAGATAGGTCCACATACAGGGAAGCAAGCCAGATCCTCGGCCTTAGCCAAATGTGGAGTTGTTCGTAACAGAGAGTACTCACCATCGGGAAGGTGGAGGGCGGAAAACAGCTCCATCTTTAAGGTGCGGTATTACGCAGCTCTCTACAGTTCCCCCTTTTTGTTTTAGACGCATCAGGCAAGAGTAGAGGTCTGATCTCTGATATTAGAAATAGATTGGGACTTTGAACCAATGTTCATTTAGGTGTCATCCACCCAAAGAGCATCAGACCCGTCCGATACCTTTTTCTCAGAGGCGGGACCTGGGGCATCAACCCGCATGCAATCAGACTTGCTCTTCTCTGGGTCGAAAGCGGCTGACCCTGAGTGCAATGCTTAGCCTCGCATCCTGAGCGTAACATTTTAGCTTTTTATGGTAGCCAACAATGCTTGGGGAGACTGTCCTGCTTCAATGGCTGTAAAGGCCTGAATGGTCATGGCTCCATTACGCTGTTGTGAGACTCTAATCTTGCATATACACCACAGGCAAACCAAGGAGACCAACACCAGAAGGCCTGCTAACGCTCCCATGCCCGCCCATTCCTTCAGATGATTCATGGCTGCAGCAATCCATGATGATAATCCTGTGGCTAGTCCTGCGTCCACTCTGGTAGAATTTACTGTGACAATGGCCACTCTCAGCTGCTCCACCGTAGTATCAAATTCTTCAGTCCAATTACCTAAAATATAGCTAGACAATTGTTTAGACAGATTTGCAGCACAGGAAAGATTCTCATATTGTATGCTAGTGACACAAAGTCCACCATACTTCCATTGACAGCCAAGTTGAGCAATTTGCCATAGGGTATCAATTTGCTCCTGCATGAGGTCAATCTTCTGATTGAACACCATCAAGTTTCCTTTTAGTTGAGCATTAATTCCTTTTTGTACATCTAGAGCATGAGCTACATTGGCTAAAAGATTATTTAGGGTCTGAGCAGTCTGCATAGTATGACTCATGGCTAATGCCATGGTGGTAGCTCCAACAGCCGCCAATGAGATGGCAGTAACAATGGCGGCTGTAATTCCAAGATCCCTTTTCTGTCTGAAGAGAGTCATAGCATGAGGGACTTCAATGGGCACAGGCACCCAGTGAGGCATGCGAGTAACCAGGGCATACCTAAATTCGCTAGCATTCCGGCATTGGGCAAGAAAGCAAGTATCATTACCACAATTACTTGGCTCTATCTGGCTATCAATGAATAAAAAAAATGGGGGTTATAAACAAACAGGTGTGGAATTATAGGATATATTATAAGAAGCCTTAACCCCCTCGTTGGAACATCCTGCATCAGTTCTAGAACTAGCAGTGGTGGTGTCCGAGGTCTGAGTAGGTTCAGGAGACCATTGCCCCCAGGGGCGAGACGTGCTCCATGTAAATTGACTAACTCCATGTTTTCCTCCACTTTTGAAAGTCATTTAAGGTTCTTAAATTATCTTTTCTTTTTTTCTTTATTTTTAAATTTTTCGTCAATTACACTTTATTCATTCTGCATCCCCCCATAAACCCCTCCCTCCGCCCCTCCCAATCCCACCCTCCCTCCCCTTTCTGCATGCATGCCACTCCCCAAGTCCACTGATAGGGGGGGTTCTCCTCTCCTTTCTGATCTTAGTCCCTCAGTTCACATCAAAAGTGGTTGCATTGTCCTCTACTATGGCCTGGTAAGGCTGCTCCCCCCCAGGGGGAGGTGATCAAAGAGCAGGCCAATCAGATTATGTCAGAGGCAGTCCCTCTTCACATTACTATGTAGCCCACTTGGAGACTGAGCTGCCCTGGGCTACATCTGTGCAGGGGTTCTAGGTTATCTCCATGAATAGTCCTTGGTTGGATTATGAGTCTGTGGGAAGTTCCCTGTGTTTGAATTTTCTTGTTCTGTTGCTCTCTTTGTGGGGGCCCTGTCCTCTCCAGCTCTTACTATTTCCCACTTCTTTCATAAAATTCCATTCACTCTGCCCAACAGTTGCCCATCAGGTTCAGCATCTGCTTTGATAGTCTGTAGAGCAGAGGCTTTCAGAGGCCCTCTGTGGTAGGTTCCTAGGCTGTTTCCTGTTTTCTTCTTCTTCGGATGTCCATCCTCTTTGCCTTTCAGGATGGGGATTGAGCATTTTAGTTAGGGTCCTCTCTCTTGCTTAGTTTCTTTAGATGCACAGATTTTAGTGGGTTTGTCCTATGTTGTATGTCTATATGAGTGAGTATATACCATGTGTGTCTTTTTGCTTCTGGGACAACTCACTCAGGATGATCCTTTCCAGGTCCCACCATTTACCTGCAAATTTCATGATTTCCTTATTTTTCATTGCTGAATAATATTCCATTGTATAGATGTACCACAATTTCTGCATCCATTCTTCAGTTGAGGGGCATTTGGGTTGTTTCCAGCTTCTGGCTATTACAAATAAAGCTGCTACAAACATGGTTGAGCAAATGTCCTTTTTGTGTACTTGAGCCTCTTTTGGATATATGCCCAGGAGTGGTATGGCTGGATCTTGAGGAAGCGCTATTCCTAGTTGTCTGAGAAAGCGCCAGATTGATTTCCAGAGTGGTTGTACAAGTTTACATTCCCACCAGCAGTGGAGAAGGGTTCCCCTTTCTCCGCAACCTCGCCAGCATGTGTTGTCACTTGGATTTTTGATCTTGGCCATTCTGATGGGTGTAAGGTGAAATCTCAGGGTTGTTTTGATTTGCATTTCTCTAATGGCTAATGAGGTTGAGCATTTCTTTAAGTGCTTCTCTGCCATTCGATATTCCTCTGTCGAGAATTCTCTGTTTAGCTCTGTTCCCCATTTTTTAAGTGGATTACTTGGTTTGCTGCTTTTCAGCTTCTTTAGTTCTTTATATATACTGGATATGAGTCCTCTGTCAGATAAAGGGTTGGTGATGATTCTTTCCCAATCTGTAGGCAGTCGCTTTGTTTTGATGACTGTGTCCTTTGCTTTACAGAAGCTTTTCAATTTCATGAGGTCCCATTTATTGATTGTTGCTCTTAGAGCCTGTGCTGTTGGTGTTCTGTTCAGGAAGTTTTCTCCTGTACCAAGGAGTTCTAGGGTATTCCCCACTTTTTTTTCTAGCCGATTTAACGTGTCTGGTTTTATGTTGAGGTCTTTAATCCACTTGGACTTCAGTTTTGTGCAGGGTGATAAGTGTGTATCTATTTTCATTTTTCTACATGTGGACATCCAGTTGGACCAGCACCATTTGTTGAAGATGCTATCTTTTTTCCATTGTATGGTTTTGGCATCTTTGTCAAAGATCAGGTGTCCATAAGTGTGTGGGTTTATTTCTGGGTCCTCTGTTTGGTTCCATTGATCCACCATTCTGTTTCTATGCCAGTACCATGCAGTTTTTAAAACTGTTGCTCTATAGTACAACTTAAGATCAGGGATGGAGATACCTCCAGAAGATCTTTTATTCTAGAGGATTGTTTTAGCAATTCTGGGTTTCTTATTATTCCATATGAAGTTGAGAATTTTTCTTTCCAGGTCTGTAAAGAATTGTGTTGGTAATTTGATGGGAATTGCATTGAATCTGTAGATTGCTTTTGGTAAGATGGCCATATTTACTATGTTAATCCTCCCAAGCCATGAGCATGGGAGATCTTTCCATCGTCTCATATCTTCTTCTAATTCTTTCTTCAGAGACTTGAATTTTTTTTTTCATACGAGTCTTTGACTTTCTTGGTTATTGTTACTCCAAGGTACATTATGTCATTTGTGGCTATTGTGAAGGGTGTTGTTTCCCTAATTTCTTTCTCAGCCCTTTTGTCTTTTCTATACAGTAGGGCTACTGATTTTTTTGAGTTAATTTTGTATCCGGCCACTTTGCTGAAGGTGTTTATCAGCTGTAGGAGTTCCCTGGTACAGTTTTTAGGGTCACTCACATATACTATCATATCATCTGCAGATAGTGATAATTTGACTTCTTCCTTTCCAATTTGTATCCCCTTGATCTCCTTTAAATGTCTTATTGCTCTAGCAAGGACTTCCAGAACTATGTTGAAGAGATATGGAGAGAGTGGGCAGCCTTGTCTTGTCCCTGATTTCAGTGGGATTGCTTTAAGTTTCTCTCCATTCAGTTTGATGTTGGCTATAGGCTTGCTGTATATTGCCTTTACTATGTTTAGATGTGTGCCTTGTATCCCTGATCTCTCCAATACTTTGAACATGAATGGATGTTGGATTTTGTCAAAGGCTTTTTTAGCATCTAGGGAGATTATCATGTGGTTTTTTTTCTTTCAGTTTGTTAATATGGTGGATCACATTGATGGATTTCTGTATATTGAACCACCCCTGCATACCTGGGATGAAGCCTACTTGGTCATGGTGGATGATATCTTTGATGTGTTCTTGTATTCGGTTTGCGAGTATTTTGTTGAGTATTTTTGCATCAATGTTCATAAGGGAGATTGGCCTGAATTTCTCTTTTTTGGTTGGGTCTTTGTGAGGTTTAGGTACCAAGGTGACTGTGGCTTCATAGAATGAGTTTGGTAAGGTTGCTTCTGTTTCGATTTTGTGGAATAGTTTGAAGAGAGCTGGAGTTAGCTCTTTTTTGAATGTCTGGTAGAATTCTGCGCTGAAACCATCAGGTCCTGGGCTTTTTTTGGATGGGAGACTTTCGATGACTGCTTCTATTTCCTTGGGGGATATAGGACTATTTAATTGATTTACCTGGTCCTGATTTAGCTTTGGTAAGTGGAATTGATCAAGAAAATTGTCCATTTCATTTAAATTTTCAAATTTTGTGGCATATAGAGTTTTGAAGTAGGTCCTAATGATTGTTTGGATTTCCTCAGTGTCTGTAGTTATGTCCCCCTTTTCATTTCTGATTTTGTTGATTTGGATGGTGTCTCACTGCCTTTTAGTTAGCTTGGCTAAGGGTTTGTCTATCTTGCTGATTTTCTCAAAGAACCAGCTCTTGGTTTCATTGATTCTTTGAGTTGTTTTATTTGTTTCTAATTGATTGATTTCAGCCCTGAGTTTGATTATTTCCAACCGTCTGCTCCTTCTTGTTGTGTCTGCTTCTTCTTTTTCTAGGGTTTTTATGTGAGCCATTAAGTTGCTTGAATGCGCTGTCTCAAATTTCTTCTTGAAGGTACTTGGTGCTATGAACTTTCCTCTTAGCACTGCTTTCATTGTGTCCCACAAGTTTGGGTATGTTGTGTCTTCATTTTCATTGAGTTCTAGGAAGATTTTTATTTCTTTCTTTCTTTCTTCCCTGACCCAGCTGTCATTTAGTAGCAAGTTGTTCAGTTTCCATGTGCGTGGAGGCTTTTTGCTATTTCTGTTGTCACTGAGGTCCAGCTTTATTCCATGGTGATCAGACAGAATACAAAGGATTATTTCAATCTTCTTGTATCTGTTGAGGCTTGCTTTGTGACCAACTATGTGGTCTATTTTGGAGAAGGTTCCATGAGGTGCTGAGAAGAAGGTAAATTCTTTTGTGTTTGGGTGTAAGGTTCTGTAAATGTCTGTTAGGTCCATTTGGTTCATGACCTCTGTTAGAGATATTGTTTCTTTGTTTAATTTATGTTTTTTTGATCTGTCCTTTGTTGAGAGTGGGGTGTTGAAGTCTCCCACTATTAGTGTGTGTGGATCTATGTGTGGTTTAAGTTTGATCAATGTTTCTTTTACAAATGTGGGTGCCCTTGTATTTGGGGCATAGATGTTCAGGATTGTGAAGTCTTCTTGATTTCTAGAAAGACTTTAATTTCTTTTTTTATTTCTTCCCTGACCCTGCTGTCATTTAGTAACAAGTTGTTCAGTTTCCATGCATGTGTAGGCTTTTTACTATTTCTGTTGTTGTTGAGGTCCTGCTTTATTCCATGGTCATCATACAGGATACAAAGGATTATTTCAATCTTCTTGTATCTGTTGAGGCTTGCTTTGTGACCAACTATGTGGTCTATTTTGGAGAAGGTTCCATGAGGTGCTGAGAAAAAGGTAAATTCTTTTGTGTTTGGGTGTAAGGTTCTGTAAATGTCTGTTAGGTCCATTTGATTCATGACCTCTGTTAGAGATATTGTTTCTTTGTTTAATTTCTGTTTTGTTGACCTGTCATTTGTTGAGAGTGGGGTGTTGAAGTCTCCCACTCTTAATGTGTGGGTATCTATGTGTGGTTTAAGTTTGATCAATGTTTCTTTTACAAATGTGGGTGCCCTTGTATTTGGGGCATAGATGTTCAGGATCGTGATGTCTTCTTGGTGGAATTTTCTCTTGATGAGTATGAAGTGTCCTTCCCCATCTCTTTTGATTAATTTTGGTTGAAAGTTTATTTTATCAGATATTAGAATGGCTACTCCTGCTTGCTTCTTGCATCCATTTGCTTGAAAAGCCATCTTCCATCCCTTTACCCTCAGGTAATGTCTATCTTTGTGACTTAGGTGTGTTTCTTGTATACAACAGATTGCTGGGTTTTGTTTACATATCCATTCTGTTAGTCTGTTTCTTTTTATTGGAGAATTAAGCCCATTGATATTGAGAAAGATTAATGACCAGTGGCTGTTAGATCCTTTGAATTTGATGTTGGCTGTGGTCATACGGTTGTGTGCTTGGTTGCTTTTTGTTTTACTGTAGTGGGGTTATTTATATCCTGTGTTTTCTTGAATGTAGTTAGTTTTCTTGGGTTGTATTTTCCCTTCCAGTGTCTTCTGTAATGCTGGATTTGTATGTAGGTATTGTTGAAATTTGTTTTTGTCATTGTATATCTTGTTTTCTCCGTCTATAAGGACTGAGAGTTTTGCAGGGTATAGTAGCCTGGGCTGACATCTGTGTTCTCTTAGGGTCTGCATGATATCCGTCCAGGCCCTTCTGGCTTTCATAGCCTCTGTTGAAAAGTCAGGTGTAATTCTAATGGGTTTGCCATTATATGTTACTTGCCTTTTTCTCTTGCAGCTTTTAGTATTTTTTCTTTGTTCTGCATACTTATGGTTTTGATTATTATGTGGCGGGAGGATTTTCTTTTCTGGTCTAATTTATTGGGTGTTCTATAGGCCTCTTGTATTCTTATTGGACTCTCCTTTAAGTTGGGGAAATTTTCTTCAATGATTTTGTTGAAAATATTTTCTGGGCGTTGGTGCAGGGAATCTTCTTTTTCGTCTATTCCTATTATTCTTAGGTTTTGTCTTTTTATGTTGTCTTGAATTTCTTGGTCGCTCTGTGTCAGGAATTTTTTAGATTTAACATTTTCTTTGACAGATACATCTATTTCTTCCATTGTATCTTCCACCCCTGAGATTCTTTCTTCCATTTCTTGTAGCCTATTGGCTATGCTAACCTATGTAGTTCCTGCTTTCTTCCCTAAGTTCTTTTCTCTCCACAATTTCTTCCATTTGTATTTTTTTAATTTTTCCAATTCTATCTTCAGGTCTTGAGCTATTTTGTTGGTTTCCTTCCCCTGTCTGACTGTATTTTCATGTTTTTCCATCAATTCCTTCAGCTGTTTGTTTGAACAATCCACTGTTTCTTTTATTTCATTCAGTGATTTAAGCATTTCCTCTCTAAGGGCCACAGACTGTTTGGCTGCAGCTTCCCGTATTTCTTCACGGATGGCCATAATCTCCTTGTCTTTAATTTCCTCCATTTCTTTACGGATAGCCATGATCTGTTTGTTTTTATCTTCCTCTAATTCTTTTCGTATTTTATTTGTTTCCTCTGTTATCTTCTTCATGAGCATAGATGTTAGGTCATCTCCTTGAATTTCATTTATGCTGGGGTGTCTAGGGCTATTTGCCCCTGGATAACTGGGTTCTGGAGATGCCATATTGCTCTGGCTTTTGTTGGTTGAACTTTTACGCTGTCCTCTACCCATTGGGCTATCTTAGTTGTTTGAATTTAGTTGTCTTGGAGCACACAGTTCTGCCTGTAAGGTGTAGTTGGTTCCAAGCAGGCCTCTGGGCTGGCGGAGCGTGCTCCCACCTGTTAGTCTGGGGGAGCTGAGTTTCCAATCACTTTGTGCTCCTGTTTGGGCTCAGATCTGTGATGGCTGGGTGTACTCACCTGTTTGCGATCTGCAGGCTGCTAGACTTTCCCTAGGTGACCCCAGCAGCACGGTTTCTTCCTTCCCTGTGGGGTCCTCTCTGGACAGGGGTTCCCAGTCCCTGTTGTACTGGGGCGTGCAGCTTGTCTGTACCGCTGAGCTGAGCGCACAGCTCTCAGCGCACGGCAGGAGCACAGCTCTAATGGCGGCAGGCAACTGCTGTCCCGGAGACCTTCTGGGGAAAGACTGGATGACCCGCGATCAGACCCGCAACCTTGCTTCCCCGTGGGGTCCCCCCGTGACTGGGACTCCCAGCCTCAGGCACCCTTGTGCCCACGGATCAACCTGGGAAAGTGATGGGGACACACAGGCTTAAGGCACCAGCCCAGAGACCCAAAACCCACGCCACCCAGGATCTCTTCCAGGTTCTGGCTGGGCAGCCGAGAGTGGACCCGACCGATTCCCACGCCGTGGGAGCCCCCCTCACCTGGGAAACACGACCGCTGTGGTTTCAGGGCCCAGAGTTCAGTCTCCTGGTCGCTGCACGGAGAGTGCTGTCCTGCTTCTCAGTCGCGGTGCTCACCTGGCACCGCCATCTTGGCTCCCCCCCCATTTAGCTTCTTTAGCTGTACAGATTTTAGTATGTTTGTCCTATCTTATAAGTCTAGTATCCACTTCAAAGTGGGTATATACTGTGTGTGTCTTTCTGCTTCTGGAATACCTCACTCAGGAAGAAGATCTCTGATTTTGAATCCAGCATGGTGTATGGAGTGAATTCCAGGACAGCCAGGGGGTTGTGGACAGATAGTAGAGAAAGAGAGAGAGAGAGAGAAGAGAGAGAGAGAGAGAGAGAGAGAGAGAGAGAGAGAGAGAGAGACTTAGAAAGAAAAAGCAAGCTGAGCCAGCTGAACACTTAAATCCAAGCACTCTGAGGATACAGGCCACTCTTGACCCAGGGATACACAAGGAATGGCATCTCAAAAAAAAAAAAAAAAAAAAAAAAAAAAAAAACCTAGAGTGCTGAATAAGTGCTGAACTTTAGAAATGAACTGTGCCAAGATAAAGACTGAAGACCTTCTACTATAATATTGTCTTTATGTTGTAGAAATTAAAATACCCAGCACAAAAGTGATGTTATTGTATTCGGGTATCTATTGAATCTAGCATCATACCCTATTCATAAATATTTATGAGCTAGCAAAAGCATTAAACATGGATAATGAAATTCTCCTGCTTTCAAATTTTCCTGGGACTCCTGTACTTACATGGGTTAGGTCAAGGAGAGACTCCCTAAGATTGTATGCATTAGTCAGTGAGTACAACTTGAGTCATCTACATCACTAAGAGAGTCAACACCCAAAAGAGGGTAAGAGTCTAATTTACTTTAGTAGATACAGCAAAATCTGAAACCGTGGATGATTCAATTTCCAAACAAGAAAAAATGAAATGCAATTGGAGCTGGACCTAGAACAGTCTTTAGACATTAATCTATTATTATCTCTTCCTTTAACCCCCTCCCCCCAAAAAAAAAACTTTATTTCATCAAGGCTCAAATTGTCTACATCATTTTAAAAAAATGGTCCCATGGAAAGGCAATGAAAAAAGTAACACTACTCCTCAATTTCCCTCTCCTCACAAGTGTATAGCACCGGCAAAGGGCAAAAACCTGCTGCCCTCTCAGACTGCATTCAGCCCCAGCTTCTCAAAGAGCAGGGTACGGGTTTCCCTCAAAATTAAACAATCACAGGTTACATGATCCTAACGGAAATGAAGAGTATTGCCTGGCTTGATCTCCTTAATCTCTCTTGCAGGTTTCATGTTACGGCACAATACAAGACACCTGTGGGCAGAAGCTAAGGGCCCGTGGGAAAAAAAATAAGGTTTAGAGCTGCCAGGACCCTTTCTGAAGTTGCCAGCCCCACCTGCAAGGGAAGAAACAGGACTGACAGGCCGTTTCCTCCAAGCATCAATTGCTTTTAGCACTGCTTTGCTTTCAAGACAGGGTCTTGCAATGTAGCTCTGGCTGGACTGGCAACCCATGGCAATCCACCTGCCTCAGTAGTGTGCATGAGTCTGATTCCCTCTTTCAGTTCTGTGAAAAGTTAATGGGATAGTTCAAGAATATTCACAATAAAAACGTTTTGCAATTGTCCTCACATACTCCTACATCTCTCTATATCCTAATTGACTGTCTCTTTAAGGGACAAAATTAAACATCACCACGCTTATCCTCCAGAAGGGCACACTCTAGAAGTTGTGGGGGTCAAACACCACAGAATTTCTACATCCAAAAAAATTTGAAAAAACAAAACAACAACAACAACAAAATCCTCAGTCATTTTGGACATTTAGCTAGGTTTTCCAAGAAGCAGTGAACAATGAGACCTGAAGACCATGGAAGGCTCTAAGGGGTCTCCATGGAAAGAGACACATTTTACCCAAAAACACGGGCCCTTGAAACCTCCCTGCTTGTCTCATAAGGCATTTGGTGCCTTTTTCATCTAATCTTAGTCTCAAGCAACCTGAAAAAATTACTCACAAGATTGTGGTATCTAAGAGTGACCCCTGATTTGGAGGGACGTTTCGACTGGGAGAACAAGCAGGCAGTGACCACATCTCAGCACTCTGGGTCTGAGGCACACAGGGATTCTGGCTGAAATGCAGGTTAACTGCTCCCCAGCCATCATCATCATATGCCATGGCAGAGAAAGAATGGCAATTCCATGGCAGTGGGATCATGAGGTAGCTACATGTTTACCTCTCAGTAGACAAGGAAACATAGATTATGCATTTCACCTGCACCCCACACTATAGATTCATCTCCTCCAGGAAGGGCCTACTCTCCAAAGGTTTCACAGCCTCCCATTATAGTGACACCAAATGTGGACATAGTATTCAAACATGAGCCTGTGAGGGACACTTTACCTCTAAATATTCACTCTCCATCCTGAACTCCTCTGAGGCAGCTGTTGTGGCCCTGTGTCTGGATCCCTTATTGTTTCAAGAACTCACACAGTGATAAGCAAAAGTTTTCTAAGACTATATTTGGCCCTCCCCTCAGCCACCTTGTGCCAACCTCACATCCCATTAAATGTACCAAGATACAAGCATGTTCCAACATAAATATTATTGAGTGGTGGAAACAGTTCTGAATGGGCTTCCTGATGTTGTTTGGAAAAGAAATAGGATGCCTGTCTTCATCTACAATTACTCAGTCCTCAGACCTTGTGTATACCTCGGGGCTATGAGGGAAAGATCCTTAAAATTTGTTTGGAAATGTGACAAGTGTTACAATGTCACTTCAATTTGTATATGGTTGACAGTGCATTCTTTTCTGCCTATACTTAAACACTAATTTGATTTTGTCATTATTTTTAATATTTTAGGCATGCTTCTCTATGGAGTAGAAAAGGTTGTGGGTCTTCAGTTCTTTCTTATGGTGCCTAAGAAATCATTCACACACTTAGACACCTACATTCACGAGCAAATATGCATCCACATAATACACACATACACATACATTTTTACATACATACTCACAAGTGCATACATACATATACACACATACACAAATATACACACAAGTACCCTCAGTTTTTCTAGATTTTGTTTTGTTCTATTTTCTATCTGGGAGTGAACTTGTATAGTAAAAACATATAATGAGAAAATGATTTCCCAGTTCTGCTCCTCCCAAGATACAGGCACAAATGCAAATTATTGCGAATGCTAATTATTACAAAATGACCAGTTTGTCTGGGTTCCCATCTCCCTTGGTCATTCCTCTAGCCCTTGTCTCAGGAACGCAAGTCTCAGAATAGGACAAGTTACAGACCCCAGGCAGTTAGTTCTGCGCTGAGAAAGATGAGTCCGCTATGCCGAGGACGAAGGAGGTCATTGTTTTCCTGGGTTAGAGGTCCTTCCACTCACCAACTCAGACGGTTAGCTCTTCCACATCTCAGAAACTGTGTGTGCTAGTTGCCATCTTGGCTCCGCCCTCCCCCAAACTGTGTAGCCCAGGCTGGCCTCGAACTCGTGATCCTCCTGCCTCTGCCTCCTTCAGCAAATCCTACTGGTGTGCGCCACCACAAACGGCCAGTTTGTGGTGACTTCATTGGCTTACTAGCTGACTTCATTGGCTCTCTGTGGTCTTAGGGCTGAGTCTTGCTTTTGCCTTTATAAAAATGTTTTCATGGTAACTTGTGAAATGGCTCATTGCAAGTCAAAGAAATTGAGTTCAGTGCTTAGAACCCACAGTAGAAGGGAAGAGCTGAGTCCAGGGTGTTGTCCTCTGATACATACTCGCTTTTTCGTTGTTGTTATTGTTGGTGTTTTTCCTGCATGTATGCCTGTGTGATGTTGACAGATCTTGGATTTGCAGATAGTTGTGAGCTGCCATGTGGTTGATGGAAATTGAAAACTCTTCCTCTGGAAGAACAGTCAATGGGAGGGAGGATAGGATTGGGAGGGAGTAAAGGAGGGGGCTACAGCTGGGACATAAAGTGAAAAAAAAGCTGTAATTAATATAAAAATAATTTTTGAAAAAAAGAAAGTTTAAAAGCCTTATTCATCAGGGCCTCTATAATATTACCAGTAGTATTGTGGTATCTCATTTCTTAAGAGAAAAATATGGAGCTGTACTTCTCAATAGACTGTTATTGACTCAAGAATTATGGAACAAGCCAGGCACAGTGCCACCACTGGAGGTGGCAGCGGCAAGTGGATCTCTGAGTTTGAGGCCAGCCTGGTCTACAAAGTGAATCCAGGACAGCCAAGGCTCCAAAGAGAAACCCTGTCTTAAAACAAAACCAAACAAAACAAAACAAAACAAAACAAAACAAACAAAAAACAGAAACAACCAAACCAAAATAATTGTGGATTAGTCTTTATTCACAAATGATAAGAATATATCAAATAACAGAATTATAAATTCTTGATGAGATTTGCAGATTAATGTAGTTTATTTAATAATATGCCATCATACAAATATCCCCAGTTTAAAAAGTGGTCTGTTTTGCAAAAGAATGTATAAGAATGTTACAAATTAAATACAGATTTAGATCCGATAAAATTAAGATCATTTTCTCATGTGCTTCCAATCCAGAATAGCTGAAAATTATAGCCTTAAATTTCTCTAGTTTATGAAATGGAGAGATGATTCATTAGTTCTTGTAGCGGATTTGGGTTCGATATCCAGCACCGACAAGACAACCTCACAATGGCCTATAATAACTGCAGTTCCAAGGGATCAAACATGTTCTTCTGACCTTTAGGCAGCAGGCACAGAGGTGGTATACATACATGCAGGCATTCATTCACTCACACATGAAAAGAATCTTTTTAAAATATCTTTAAAAAATTAACAGCCACTGCCTATACTCATTGTGGTCAGAGTCTGATTTTTTTTATTATTAATTACAGTTTATTCATTTGTATCCCAGCTGTAGCCTCCTCCCTCATCCCCTACCAATCCCATTCTCTCTCCCTCATCTCCTCTCATAGCCCTCCCCATGTCCACTGATAGAAGAGGTCCTCCTCCCCTTCCATCTGACTGTAGCCTATCAGGTTTCATCAGGAGTGGCTGCAATGTCTTCCTCTGTGGCCTGGTAAAGCGACTCCAGAGCCAGCCACTGATTTCAGTTCAGAGACATTTCCTGTCCCCATTATTAGGGAACTCACTTGGAGACTGAGTTTCCATGGGCTAAATCTGTGCAGGGGTACTAGGTTATCTCCATGCCTGGTCCTTAGTTGGAGTATCAGTCTCAGAAATGACTCCTTTGCCCAGATTTTTTGGTTATGTTGCTCTCCTTGTGGCGCTCCTGTCCTCTACAGGTCTTTCTCTCTCCCACTTCCTTCATTAGATTCTCTGGATTCTGCCCAAAGTTTGGCTATGAGTCTCAGCATCTGCCTCGATGCCATGCAGGGTAAAGGCAAAGGTCCTCTGTGGTAGGCTCTTGTGCTGTTCCCTGCTTTCTCCCTTTCCGATTTCTATCCTGTTGGCTTTTCTGAAAAATAGTTGATCATCTTAACTTAACTTCTGACCTTTTTTTCTTGAAAACTTTTTTAGACGAGAGTTTTCTGTGTAGCCCTGGCTTTCCTGGAACTTACTCTGTAGACCAGGTTAGCCTCTAACTCACGGAGATCTGCCTGCCTCTGCCTCCCCAGTGCTGGGATTAAATGTTTGTGCCATCAATACCTGGCTAGATTCTGAACTCTTAATACAAGCAAGAGATAGTGCGAAGAGTTTTTTTGCTAGCTGCAGTTATTTTGCACATTCAATTCATTGTAATATTAAATGTTTTGTCACTTCTTCAGTTACTTGAAATGATGAGAACAGAAATTAAATTTCACCTAAGAGTCTTATTTTCTTGAATTGTTTAAGATTTTCACTAGAAAATCACATCTTTCCTTTGTTTTTCCGTTTCACATGTAGATCATTGTAAAACTCTCAATGTTGAAGCATCTGTTCAAGCCACGCATCCGATACCAGCAGCCTGTGGGATTTATTATTTTGAAGTAAATATTGTCAGGAAGGGAAGAGACAGGTAAATATAAATTTTGGTTGCCCTAATCATTTTTTATTCCTGGATAATTATGTTTGAAATGATTCATAAATTATATGATATAATTAGAAAGTTGTAATCTTGAAAATGTTGGTTTTGGAAAAAAAGGCTCTAAATGTTACAGTACAAAAGATTGGTTCTTTTAAGTACTGGTTGAATTAAAGCTTGAGCTCATGGTTGTTACAGTCTTTCTGGCAGGGTCTTTACTAAAACTGAGACTTGAGGGTTAAGCAATGGAGTAGCTCATTTTTTCTGAATTCTGTGGAGAAGCTGGATCTTCTAAAACTTGCTTACCCAGAGCCAGTACGTGGCTTGTGTGTATTTTAAATTGCTTGGGGTTCAGGATCTGAGGTATTGCTTGGAAGGTGGATTGCTTCTAAGTTCTTGATTGAGAGCTTCCTAGGAGGTTTGTATTTTGTATGGAAGCTTCAGAGTACAAACAATTGTTGATTGTAGAACCAAGCTTGGTTTATTGCTTATTCTAAGAATTGATGTGCTGTGATATGTATGTACATCAGAATCACTTGTGTGACTATTAAAGTATGTTCTTGATCTTAACCAAAATATTCAGTAGGAAGGCTTTGGTAATGGTGTAGGCATTTTGAGAAAGGTCCCTGAGGAATTTTGGTGCATATCCCTATTTAAGAACTAATTCTCTAAAGTCATATTATTTTCTAATTCTTCATTGGGATATAAGAGTCATTAAAAAACAAAACAAAACAAAGCAAAACAAAACATAGGATCATTTGTCCAGCCATCAAGATTATTGCACACTTCAGGTAAGTTAACCTGCATTTGAATGCCTCTTGTTGATCTTTCTGTGTTTAACTGACAAAAGTAAGTGTCCAATACATTTTTCTTCTCTTTACTAGATTTATACTCTGCCAATAGTACCAAAAATAGAAGTGGGAAAGCTTGGGCTATTCCTAACACTTCTTAACTGCCTGTTTTGCCAAGGTGATCAAACCAAACATAAAACCAGAGTTATGACTAGGAATTTTGAACACTTTCTAAAAGTATTTATTGGCCTTTTATATTATTTTAGAACTCTGTTCAGTTGTATAGCACATTTGTTGTATCACTTTATTAATATTTACTATTTATTTATCCTTTAGTAAAGCTGCTGTTAGTCCCAAACAGCTTTTTAACCAAAATCACCTCACGGAGACTTTGATTTATTTTGTTAACCTAGAACACAATGCTGGGCAATAGTTACTCCATCCTAAACCTCCAAGCCCGCATAGTTCCTCCCATTCAGATTTTACCCATTGTACTTGCTTTTAGTGATATCTTAGGTCCAGTTCATTTCTGCACATGGTTTCCAAGACCTCTCCTCCAGCCTCTCTGTCCCAGCTTCTGCTCCTGCCACTTCTCCTCCTCCTCTCCTTTGACTCCTCCCTTCTCCCTCCTACTCCTTCCTCTCCTCCCACTCTGAAGCAGGATGTCCACCCTATCCTCTACATTGCCCAGCATTGTGGCTGGTTGTTTTAATTGACAAATTGGAGAACAAATGGTGGCATGTTTACACAAACTTGATACAGGTGATACTTAGAATAAACATCAAAATGCAATGTTGGGATTGAACCCAGGTAGTTGGGGGAGAGAAATCAGCATTTGAATGAACAAGGGTAAGGTTCCAAAAGAACATTATACCACCATTTTGCACTTTAAGTCCAATAAAAGGCTCCTTCTCTTTCAATACAATAATAATTATGAAATTATGAAAACTCTTAGGTAAAATCTGCATGTGCAATATCCAGTCTCTGTGTATTTAGCAACTCAGGAGAATGTCATGTCCTAATTCCATCATGATGTCATAATACCATTATGGTATCATAATATGATAGTGATGTCATAATTCCATAGTGATGACATAATCCCTTTATGAATTCATATTCTATTATGATGCCATATTTCCATTCTGATATGATTATTCTATTATGATGATATAACATAATTCCATAGTGAAGTCATAATCCTTTTATGAAATCATAATACCATTGTACAATTTCATAATTCCATAAAAATGTCATAATTCCTTTCTGATGCCAAAATTCCATTGTGATGTCATTATTCCATTATGATGTCATAATTCCATTATGCTGTCCTAATTCCTAGATGATGTCATAATACCATAAAGAAATAATGGAATTGTGAAATCATAAGAGACTTGTGAAATCATAGAATCCATAAGGTTATCATGAGAGAATACAGATGTCATAATATCATTATAATGAAATGATAACTTCATAATTCCATTGTGAAGACATTCCATTATGATGTCAAAATTCCATTCAGATGTCATAATACCATTATGATGTCATAATTCCCTTATGATATCGTACTACCATTATAGTTTCATAATTCCATATGAATACATAGTAACATTTTGATGTCAAAATTCCATTGTAATGTCATACTTCCATTAAGATGTCATAATTCTATTATGAAGTCATAATTCCACTGTGATGATGTTACTCTGTTATGATGTTATAATTCTAATATAAAGTCATACCTCTTGATGTCATAATTCCATTATGATATCAAAATAGCATGACGATGTCATAATACCATTGTGATGTCATAATACGATCACAGTGTCATAATTCGATTCGATTATTATGTCATTATTCTGTTATGAATTTATATTTATAGTGTGATGTCTAAATTCCCTTTAGATATCATAACATCATGATGTCATCTTTCCATTGTGATGTACCAGTGTGCTGTAATAATTCCATTGTGATGTCATAATTTCAAGGTGATGTCATAATACCATGAAGAAATAATGCAACAGTGATGTCACAATATCCTTGTGATATCATAGACACCATATGGTTATAATGGGAGAATAAAGATGTCATAAAATCATTATAATGAAATGATTACTTTAGGATGTCATAATTTATTGTGATGTCATATGATCATTGTGATATTATAATTGCATTATAATGTCATAATTCTACTTTGAGGTCAGAGAATCCATCAGGATGTCATAACTGTACTGGGATGTCATATCCTAATTCCATCATGATCTCCTAATATCATTATGAAAACATAATACCATAGTGATGTGATAATACCATTGTTCTGTCATAATACCATTATGATGTCTTAATACCATTGTGATGTTATAATCCCTTTATGAAATCATAATACCATAGTAATTTCATAATTCCATTATACTGTCATAACTCTGTTATGATGTCATAATATCATGAAGAATCATAGAATTGTGATGTCATAGTATCCTTGTGATAGCAAAGAATCCATAAGGTTATCATGAGAGAAGAAAGATGTCAATAACTTTATAGTGTCCTAATTCCATTATAATGCCATAATACCATTATGATGTCACATAAACATTATTATGTCATAATTCAATTGTGATATTTTACTCTTCTAATGTCATAATATAATTAGGAAAACAGAATACCATAATGATGATATAATACCCCTGGGATATCTTGAGAAAATTAAGATGTCCAAAGACCATTTTGATGTCATAATTGCATTGTGCTGTCACAACACGATTATGACAAAATAATTCAATAGTGATGTCATAACACCATTGTAGTGTCATAGAATCCATTAGGATATCTTGAGAAAATAAGAATCGCATAATACCATTATAAGGAAATTTTAACATTACAATGTCTTAATACCAATGTGAGGTGATAATAGCATTATGATGTCCTAATTTCATTATGATGGGATAACTACATTGAGATTTCATGATTACATCATGATGTTAAATACAATTATGATGTCATTATTCCATTATGATATCATAGGACCATTATGGTGTCATATGTCCATAATGAATATATCATATAATTGTGATGTCAAAATTCCATTGTAATGTCATAATTCCATTGTGATATCAAAATAGGCCATAGTGATCTCACAATAGTACCATTATGATGTACAATTGTGCTATCACGATTCTACCATTTGATGTCAGATTTTAATTGTAATGTCATAATTCTCTAGTGATGGTACAATGGAAACACTGTGATGTCACAATGAAATTGTGATGTCCTACTAGCAATATTGTTATGTCACAATACCATTGTGATGCCTTGTTACTTCACTTTTGATGTCATAATAAAATTGTGATTTCATAATCGTATCATTATGACATCACAATACGAGTGTTAGATTGCTAATTTACTTGCTGTGTCACCATAGTAGCATTGTGATGTCACAATATATTTGTGATATTCTAATAGTACCACTGTGATGTGATAATGCCATTGTGATCAGAGCATAGTACATAGTGATATCATAGTACAATTGTCACATCACAATAGTACCATTGTGATGTCACAATTCAATTGTAATGTCAAACTTATCTAGTGTTTTCACAATCGAATTTTTCTGATGTCACAAAATGATTGTGATGCCCTACTAGAACACTTGTGATGTCATAATTCAGTTGTAACTTAATAATTCCCTTCTGATGGCCCAATAGAAACATTGTGATCTCACAATACATTAGTGATGTCCTACTGGTACCATTGTGATGTCAGAATTCCCTTGTGATGTCACAGTAGCATTGTGAACTCACAATGTCTTTGTGATATCATAACAGTACCATAGCAATGTCGTTATGCCATTGTGAGTAGGGAATAGTACAAATGCGATGTCCCAGAACAATTATGATGTCACAATAGCACCATTGAGATATACCAATTGAACGGTAATGTCATAATTCTCTAGTGAATTCTCAATTGAAAAATTGTGATGTAACAATACAATTGTGATGTCCTATTAGTACCATTGTGATATCAAATTTCCGTTGTGATGGCTTGTTAGTAGCATTGTGATTTCATAATGAAATTTTGATGTCAATAGTACGATATAATTGTGGTGTTCTTCTACTACCATTGTGATGTCATAATTTACTTGCAATGTCAAAATAGTAGCATTGTGATATTAGAATGTCTTTGTGATATCCTAATAGTACCATTGTGATGTCATAATGATATTGTGACTACAGGATAGTACCATTGTGATGTCATAGTACAATTGTAATTTGACAGTAGTACCGTTGTGGTGTCACAATTCAATTATAATATAATAATTCTCTAGTGATGTCACAATCCAACCATTGTGATGTCACAATACTATTGTGATGTCCTACTAGTAACACTGTGATGTCAAAATGTCATTGTGATGTCTTGGTAGTGCCATTGTGATTTCATCATAAAATTGTGATGTCACAATTCAATAATTGTGATAACACACACAACTGTCATGTCCTATTAGTACACTTGTGATGTCACAATACGATTGTGATTTTGTACTACTACTGTTGTGTTGTCATAATTCCCTTGTGATTTCACAATAGTAGCATTGTGATGTCGCAATGTCTTTGTAATATCAATAGTACCATTGTAGTATCATAATGCCATTGTAACTAGAGAATACTATATTTGTGATGTCATAGTACAATTGTGATGTCATGGTTGTACCATTGTGATGTCACAATAGTACCATTATGATGTCACAAGACAATTGTGATGTCACTATTATACCATTCTGATGTCAAAAGTCAATTGTAATATCATAATTTTCTACTGATGTCACAAACGAACCATTAAGATGTCACAATAAGATGGTGATACCTTTCAAGTACAGTTAAAGGGTTAGGGTGGCAGCATTGTGATGTCCCAATATCCTTGTGCTT
This sequence comes from Meriones unguiculatus, assembly GCF_030254825.1. NCBI lineage: Eukaryota > Metazoa > Chordata > Mammalia > Rodentia > Muridae > Meriones > Meriones unguiculatus. Next base: position 160,044,883 of record NC_083369.1, on the reverse strand, counting down.
TCATAATAGTACCTTTGTGATGTCATATTGCCATTGTGAGTAGATAATAGTACAACTGAGATGGCATAGTACAATTTTGATGTCACAATTGTACCATTGTGATATCACAATTCAATTGTTATGTCATAACTCTAGTGATGTCAAAATCGACCCTTCTGATGTCACAATCACCTAACATTGTGATGTCACAATACCCCTGTGATTTCGGGTAGTAGTACTGTGAGGTCATAGTAAAACTGTGATGTTAAAATTGCACCTTTGTGATGTCACAATATGATTGTGATGTTCTCCTACTACCACTGTGATGTCATGAATCCCTTGCGATGTCAAAATAATAGTATTGAGATGTAAAAATTGCTTTGTGATATCCTAATAGAACCATTGTGAAGTCACAATTCAATTGTAATGTGCTACTAGTAGCATTGTGATGTCACATTACTATAGTGATGTCTTGGTAGAATTGTAATATCATAATATTGTGATGTCACAATAGTACCATTCTGATTTCAAATACGATTGTGATGTCCTACTAGTTTATAGTTGTGATGTCACAATGTTTCTGTGATATCATAATAGTACCATTGTAATATCAGAATGCCATTTTGACTAGAGAAATGTACAATTGTGAGGTCATATTACAATTGTGATTTTACAATTGTACCATAGTGATATCATAATTCTCTTGGGATTTCACAATAGTAGCATTGTGATGTCAAAATATCTTTCACTGATATCATAATGACATTGTTACATCATAGTACAATTGTGATGTCACAATAGTAACATTTGATGTCACAATTCATTTGTAATGCTATAATTCACTAGTGATGTCACAGTTGAACCATTATGATGTCACAATACGATTGTGATATCCAATTAATACCACTGTGATTTTGCAATACGATTGTGATGTCCTAGTAGTACCATTGTGAGTTTATAAATAATTGTGATGTCACAATCGTAACAATGTGATGTCATAAGGCCACGTGACAGGAGACTAATACCATTGTAATGTTATAATACAACTGTGATGTCACAATGCAACCATTGTATTGTCACAATAAAATTGTGATGTCCTACTAGTACAGTTGTGGTGTCAGAATGTTTTGTGATAACCTAATAGTACCATTGTGATATCATATTTGAACTGTCATTTCACAGTACTACCATTGTGATGTCACAATACGATTGTGATGTCCTACGAGTACCACTGTGATGGCATAATACACTTGTAATATCACAATAGTAGCATTGTGATGTCACAATGTCTTTGTGATATCCTTATAGTACCATTTGATGTCATAATTCCATTGTGACTACAGAATATTACCATTGTTATGTCATAGTAAAATTGTGATGTCACAATAGTACCATTGTGATGTCTCAAGTCAATGGTAATGTCATAATACTCTAGGAATGTAACAATCACAAAATTGTGTATCATTGTGATGTCATAATATACTTGCGATGTCACAATAGTAGCTTTGTGATGTCACAATATCTTTCTGATATCCTACTAGTACCATTGTGATGTCATAATGCCATTGTGACTAGAGAATAGTATCATTGTGATGTCATAGTACAATTCAGATGTTACAAGAGTACCATTGTGATTTCACAAGTCAATTGTTATATTATAATTCTCTAGTAATGTCAAAATCAGTGAATTGTGATATCACAATAAGATCATGATGTTCTCCTAGTACCATTGTTATGTAATAATTGCATTGCAATTTCACAATAGTAGCTTTCTGAAATCATATTGTCTTTGTGATGTCTTAATATTACCATTGAGGTATCATAATACCATTGTGACAAGACAATAGTTCCATTGTGATGTCATAGTATAATTGTGATGTCGCAATAATACCATTGTGATGTCTAAAGTCAACGGTAATGTCATAATTCTCTAGTGATGTCATTATCGAACCATTTAGATGTCACGATAAGATTGTAATGTCCCACTAGTACCATTGTTATATCTTGATACTCTAGCGATGTCACTATAGTAGCATTGTGATACTGTCTTTGTGATATCCTAACAGTACCATTGTGATTTCATAATGCCATTGTGACTAGAGAATAGTTCCTTAGAGAAATCATAGTACAATTTTGATGTCACAATAGTACCATTGTGATGGGACAATTCAATCCTAATGTAATGATTCTCTAGTGAAGTCACAAAGGAGCCATTGTAGTGTCACAATGTGATTGGGATCTCCTGTTAGAACCATTATCATATTATAATACACATAGTAAAATAAAATTGTGATGTTACAATGACTTTGTGATATCGTACTAGTACCTTTGAGATGTCATAATGCTATTGTGACTATAGAATAGTATCATTGTGATGTCATAGTACAATTGTGATGTCACAAGAGTACCATTGTGATGTGACAATTCAATTGTAATGACATAATTCTCTGGTGAAGTCACAATTGAAACATTGTGATGTCACAATATGACTCTGATCTCCTGCTAGTACCATTGTCATGTCATAATGCACTTGCGATGCCACAATAGTAACATTATGATATCACAATGTCTTTGCGGTATCCTACTAGTACCGTTGAGATGTCATATTGGCATTGTGACTAGAGAATAGTACCTACCATTTATAGTACAAACTACAATTATGATGTCACAAGAGTACCATTGTGATGTCACAGTTCAATTGAAATGTCATAATTCTCGAATGATGTCTAGTACCATTGTGATGTCATAATATCCTTGTAATGGCACAATAGTAGCTTTGGGTAGTCACAATGTATTTGTGATGTCCTAATAGTACCATTGTGAAGGCATAATGCCATTTTGACTAGAGAATAGTACCCTTGTGAGGTCATAGCTCAATTGTGATGTCACAATAGTACCATTGTGATGTCACAATATTACCATTGTTATGTCTCAAGTCAGGGGTAATGTCATAATACTCTCGTAATTACACAATCACAAAATTGTGACGTCACAATATAATTGTGATGTAATACTAGTATCATTGTGATATCATAATATACTTACGATGTCACAATAGTTTAATGTCACAATGTCTTTCTGATGTCCGAATTGTATCATTTTGAAGTCATAATGCCATTGTAACTAGAGCATAGTAACATTGTGATTTCATAGTACAATTATGTGGTCACAATTGTACCATAGTGATGTTATACTTCTCTAGTGATGTCATGATTGAACCATGTTGATGTCATAATTAGATTGTTATGTCCTACTAGTACCATTGCTATGTCATAGTACAATTATGATATCACAATAGTAGCATTGTGATGTCACAATGTGTTTGTGATATCCTCATGGTACCGTTGTGATGTCAAAATGCCACTGTGACTAGACAATAGTTCTATTGAGATGTCATAGTATAATTTTGATCAATTGTAGCATTCTGAGTCAATTGTAATGTCATAATTCTCTAGTGATGTCAAAATCATACCATTGTGAAGTCCCAATAGGATTGTGATATCCTACTAGTACCATTTTCATGTCATAATACACTTGCGATGCCACAATAGTAAAATTGTTATGTCACAATGTCTTTGTGATATCTTACTAGTACCATTGAGATGTCATAATGCTATAGTACCAATGTGATGTCATAGTACAATTGTGAAATCACAATAGTACAATTCAATTGAAATAACACTATGATTGTGATGTCCTTCTAGTACCATTGTGATTTCATAGTATAATTGTGTTGTCAGATTAGTACCATGTGATGTCACAATGGTTCCATTGTGATGACACAATTCAACTGAAATGTCATAATTCTCCAGTGATTTCACAATATGATTGTGATGTCCTCCTAGTACCTTTGTGATCTAAGAATATCCTTGTGATATCACAATAGTAGCTTTGTATAGTCACAATGTCTTTTTGATGTCCTAATAGAACTATTGACATGTCATAATGCCATTGTGATTAGATAATAGTACCATTGTGATGTCATAGTAAAATTTTCTTGTCACAAGTGTATCTTTATGATGTCACAAGTCAATTGAAATGTCATAATTCTCTAGTGATATCATAATATGATTGTGATGTCATATTAGTAGCTTTGTGTAGTCACAATGTCTTTGTGATGTCCTAATAATACCATTGTGATATCATAATGACATTATGACAAGAGAATAGTACCATTGTGATGTCATAGTAGAATTGATACCACAATAGTACCTTTGTTATGTCTCAAGTCACTGTTAATGTCAAAATTTTGATGTCACAATACAATTATGATGTCCTACCAGTATCATTGTGATGTCATAAAATCCATGTGATGTCAGAATAGTAGAACTGAGATGTCACAATGTCTTTGAGATACCCTATTAGTACCATTGTGATGTCATAATGCCATTGTGACTAGAGAATAGTGCAATTGTGATGTCATTATACATTTTTGCTGCCACAAGAGTACCATTGTGATGTCACAATTAAATTGGAATGTCATAATTCTCTAGTGATATGACAATAAAAAATGACATGTTACAGTACGATTGTGATGTCCAACCTCAAAGAAGCTTCAACTGTCGAAAGTGCAATTTTAAACTTTGCAGGAAAAAATTCAACCACACCAAGTGAATCATCATCCATTACAGGCAAAATTTCAGCAATGGCTCAGGAAAGTTCATGCTTTGCAGGCGAAATTTCAACCATATCAGGCAAAACTTCACCCTTCACAGGTAAAAGGTCAACCACCTGAAGGTGACATTTCAACTATCGCAAGAGAGACCTCAAACATCACAGGTGCCATTTCAGTCATCTCCCTTTAATGTTCAACCATCACAACCGATTATTCAGCCTACATAGTTGTGCTTTCAAACTTAGAGGAAAAACTTCAACCATCACAATGGAAACTTCTACCATTGCAGGTGAAATTTCAGCCACCTCAAAGGTAACTTCAACTATCAAGGGTGCAAAAATTACCTTTACAAGAAATCTTTAACCATCCAAGGTGAAACTTGAACCATTAAAGGGAAAATTTCAGCTATGGCACAAGAAAATTCAGTCTTTGCAGGCCAAAATTCAACAATTTGAGGTCAAATTTGAATCTTTACATGAAAAAGGTCATGCATTTCGGGTGAAAATTCAACCATCGCAAGAGAAACTTCAAATATCACAGGCAACATTTCAGTCACATCACTGGAAAATCCAAATATGACAGGTGATAAGAAAGGCAAGCCACAATTGAATAATTTTGAGCTTCGTAGAGAATTATGACATTACAATTGACATGTGACATCACAGCGGTACTATTGGTATATTACAAACATATTGTGACATCACAATGCTACAATTGTGACATTGCAAGGGAATTATGACATCACAAATACCAGTAGGACACAACAATCTCATTGTGATATCACACTGGTTTTATTTTGACATCCCTGGAGAATTATGACATTACAATTGAATGGTTCCTTCAAAATAGTAACCATGACATCATAATTGTATTATGATATAACAGTATACTATTCTCTATTCACAATGGCATTCTGATATGAGAAAGGTACTATTGGGATCACAGTGGAGTGATTGTGACATTCCTAGGGAAATATGACATTTCAATTGACTTGTGACATGAAAATGGTAGTATTGTGACATCACAATAGTACTTTGATATCACAATGGTACTATTCCCTAGTCAGAAGGGTATTATGACATCACAGTGGTACTATTAGGATAACAAAACACATTGTGATGACACAATGCTAAAATTGTGATATCGGAAGTGTATTATGACATCACAATGTTACTAGTAGGACCTCAGAAGGGTATAGTGACTTCACAATGGTTTGAATGTGACTTCACTACAAAATTATGACTTTACAATTGAATTGCGATATCACAATGGTATGATTGTGACATTGCAATTGTACTATGACATCACATTGGTACTATTCTGTAATAAGAATGGCATTATGACTTTAATTGGTACAATTCAGATATCACAAAATATTGTGACATTACAGTGCTGCTATTGTGACATCGCAAGGGAATTACAATATCACAAAGGTAAGAGTAGAATATCAGAATCGTATTATGAACTCACAATTGAGTAATTTTGAGCTTAATAGAAAAGTAGGACATTACAATTGACGTGACATCACAAGATTATGATTGGTAAATCACAAACACATTTTGACATCAGAATGCTACTATTGTGACATCGCAAGGTATTTATGACATCACAACTATACCAGAAGGACATCACAATCACATTGTGACATCAAACTGGTTTTGTTGTGAAATCAATGGAGAATTATGACATTACAATTGAATGGTTACATCACAATAGTAGCCATGACATTATAATTGTGTTATGATGTTAAAATGTACTATTCTCTATTCACAATGGCATTCTGATATGAGAAAGGTACTATTGGGACCACAATGGAGTGATTGTGATATTTCTAAGGAATTATGACATTTCAATTGCCTTGTGACATGAAAATGGTAGTATCGTGACATCAAAATTGTACTTTGATATCACAGTGGTACTATTCTGTAGTCATAATGGCATTGTGACATCACAATGATACTATTGGGATAACAAAAACATAATTGTGACATCACAATGCTACTATTGTGATATTGCAAGGGTATTATGAAATCACAATGGTTCTAGTAGGATATCACAATCTCATTGTGACATCACACTGGTTTTATTGTAACATCCCTGGAGAATTATGACATTACAATTGAATGGTTACTTCACAATAGGACTGTTGACAATTGTATTATGATATCACAATGTACAATTGTCTAGGCATAATAGCAATATGGTATCACAATGATACTATGAGGATGTCACAACGATATTGTGACATCACACTGCTACTAATGTGAAATTACAAGGGAATTATAACATCACAATTGTTCTACCAGTACAACACAATCGTATTGTGATGTCACAATGGTACTAATATGACATTGATAGAGAATTCTGATATTACAATTGAATTATGACATCACAGTGGTAGTATTGTAACATAACAGTTGTACAATGACATCACAATGGTACTAATCTGTAGTCACAATGGCAATATAACATCACAGTGGTACACTTGGGATATCACAAAGACATTGTGACATCACAATGCTACTATTGTTACATCACAAGAGGATTATTACATCATAATGTTACTAGTAGGACATCACAAATGTATCATGACATCACAATGGTTTAAGTCTTATATCACTCTAGAACTATGACATTATAATTGAATTGTGACATCACAATGGTATTCTTGTGACATCACAATTGTACTATGATATCAGAATGATACCATTCTCTAGTCACAATGACATTCTGTTATGAGAAAGGTACAAAAATTAGGACATTACAATTGAATTGTGACATCACAATGGTAAAATTGTGACATCCCAAATGTACTATGACATCACAATGGTATTATTCTTTAGGCAGAGTAGGATTATAATATCAAAATAGTACTCTTTTCTACATCACAATAGTAAGATTGGGCCATCACAATTGTATTGTGATATCACAATGTACAATTGTCTAGTCATAATGGCATTACGACATTCCAATGGTACTAGTAGGATATCACAAAGGTATTGGGACATCACAATGCTACTATTGGGATATCACAATTGTATTATGACATGACAGTGGTACAAGTAGTTCATCACGATCTATTGTGAAAGCACAATTTTCTGTTTGTGACAATACTAGAGAATTATGACATTACCATTGACTTGAGACATCACGATGGTACTATTATGACATCACAATGCTACTAATGTAACATCGGAAGGGTTTTATGAAATAACAATGGTACTAAGATGACATCACAATCCCAACGTGATATCAAAATGGATCGATTTTGACATCACTAGAGAATTATGACATTACATTTTAAATGTCACATCATAATCATAGTGTTGTGATATCACAAATGTACTATGACATCACAATGTTACTATGCTCTAATCACAATGGCATTATGACTTCACAATGGTACAATTGAGACATCACAAAGATATTGTGACTTCACAAAGGTACTATGAAGACATCACAAGTGTATTTTGACATCACAATGGTACTAGTAGGACATCACAATCGCATTGTGACATCACAATGGTATGTTTGTGACATCACTAGAGAATTATGATATTTCAATTGAATTGTTACATCACGATGATACTATTGCGACTTCACAATTGTACTATGACACCACAATGGAACTATTCTGTAGTGACAATTGCATGACAACACAATCGTACAATTAGGATATCACAAAGATATTGTGACCTCAGGATGCTACTATTGGGACATCACAAGTGTATTATGACATAAAAATGGTACTATTAGGACATCACGTTCATATTGTGACATCATAATGGTGTGATTGTGACATCCCTAGATAATTATGACATTACAATCTTACTGAGACATCACAATGGTACTACTGTGACATCAAAATTGTCCTATGACATAACAATTGTCCTAATTTCTAGTCACAATGTTATTATGACATCACAATGGTACTATTAGTATAAAACAAAGACATTTTGACATCGCAATATTAGTATTGTGACATTGTAAGTGTATTATTACATAACAATGGTACTAGCAGGACATCACAATCGTATTGTGACATCACAATGTTTAGATTGTGACAACAGTAGAGAATTATGACATTATCATTGATCTCTGACATCACAATGATGTTATTGTGACATTACAATTTTATTGCAATATCAAAATGGTATGACTGTGACATCACTATTGTACTATGACAACATAGTGGTACTGTTCTGTAGTCAGAATGGCATTATGATTTCAAATGGTACAATTCGGATATCAAAAAAAAATTTGTTACATTACAGTGCTACTATTGTGACATTGCTAGGGAATTATGGCATCACAAAGGTACTAGTAGAATATGAGAATCATATTATGATATTACAATTGAATTATGACATCACAGTGGTAGTATTATGACATAACAATCATACAATGGTACCCTTTTCTAGTCCTAATGGCATTATGACATGAAAATGGCACTATAAGTATATCACAAAGGTATTGGGACATCACAATGGGTTTGTGATGTCATACTACTACAATTGTTATCTCATAACACCCTTCTAATGTCACAAGAGTAGCATTGTGATGTCCTAGTAGGACCACTGTGATGTCTCAAGGCAATGGTAATGTCATAATTCTCTAGTATTGTCACAAACACAAAATTGTGCTGTCAAAATAGATCGTGATGTCCTACTTATACCATTGTTATGTCATAATACCCTTGTGATGTACCAATAGTAACATTGTGATGTCCCAGTACCTTTGTGTTATCCTAATAGTACCATTGTGATGTCATAATTCTAACTGAGTTAAGAATAGTACCACTGCGATGTCATAATACAATTGTGATATAAGAAGTGAACCTTTGTGATGTCACAATTCAATAGTAATGTCCTAATCTCTACTGATGTCACAATTGAACCATTATGATGAAATGATAGGATTGTAATGTCACAGTATTATTGTGAAGTCGTACTAGTACAGTTGTGATGTCATAATTCACTTCTAATGTCATAATAGTAGTATTGCGATGTCACAATTCCATTGTTATGTCATAATTCTCGGGTCATGTCACACTCGAACGATTGTGATGTCACAATAAGATTGTGACATCCTACTAGTACCATTGCGATGTCATAATACCCTTGCTATATCATAATAGTAGCATGGTGATGTTACAATAACTTTGTGATATCCCACTAGCACCTTTTTCATATCAGAATGCCATTGTGACTAGAGAATGGTACCATTGTGATGTCAAAGTTCATTGTGATGTCTCAATTCAATAATAATGTCATAGTTCTAGAGTGATGTAAGGATCGAACCATTGTGATGTCACAATACATTTGTGATGTCTCACAAGTACCATTATGATATAATAATCCTCTAGTGATAGTAGCATAGTGATGTCACAATGTCATTATGATATCCTAAGTGTACCACTGTGATGTTATAATGCCATTGTGACTACAGAATAGTACAATTGTGATGTCACTAGACAATTGTTATGTCACAATACTACCATTGTGATGTCATAATGCAATTGTAATAGGATAAATCTCTAATACTTTCACATTATTACCATTGTGATTTCACAATACGACTGTGACGTGGTGGTAGAAAAATTGTGATGTCATAATTCACTTGCGATTTCACAATAGTAGCATGGTGATGTCGCAATGCTGTTGTGACATCCTAATAGTATCATTGTAATATCATAATGCCGTTATGACTTGACAGTTTTACATTGTGACATCATAATTCAATTGTGATGTCACAACAGTCCTATTGTGATATAACCATTCAATTGTTATGTCATAATTCTCCAGCGATGTCACAATAAAACCAGTGAGATGTCACTATGAGATTGTGATGTCCTACTAGAACCATTGTGTTGTCATAATACTCTTGCGAAATCACATTAGTAGCATTGTGTTGTCACAATCTGTTTCTGATATCCCAATAATACCATTGTGATGTCGTTATGCCGTTATGACTAGAGAATATTACCATTGTGATGTCATAGTACAATTATGATGTCACAATAATACCATTGGGAGGTCACCAGTCTATTATAATGTCAGAATTCTCTGTTGTGGTAGGATAGTGAAGGCACAATCTCTTTGTGGTAGCCTACTAGCACCATTGTGATGTCATAATACCCTTGCTCTGTCACAATATAACATTGCGATGTCACAATGTATTTGTGATATCCTAATAGTACCATTGTTGTCATAATGCCATTGTCACTAGAGAATATTATCATTGTGGTGTCATAGTACAATTGCTATGTCACTATACCATTGGGATAGCAGAGGTCAATGATAATGCCATAATTCTCTATTGTTGCCATAATTGAACCCTTGTGATGTCACAGTACGATTGTGATGTCCTAATAGTACCATTGTTTGGTCATAATACACTTCGATGTCCTGATAGTAACATTGTTTTATACTAACAGTGCCACTGTGATGTCATAATATCACCGTGACTACAGAATGGCACAATTGTTATGTCATAGTACAATTTAGATGTCACAACAGTACCATTGGGAAGTCACAATATGATTGTAATATCATAATTCTCTAGAGATGTCACAGTCACACCAAAATGATGTCACAATAGGAACTTGACGTCCTACAAGGACCATTGTTTTGTCATAATACACTTGTGATGTTACAATAGTAGCATCGTGATGTCACAACATCTTTGTGATATCCTAATTGTACCATTGTGTTGTCCTGATGCAATTTTCACTAGAGAATTGTTCCATTGTGTTGTCGTAGTACAACTGTGAAGTCACAATAGTATCATTATGATGTCACAATTCAATTGAAATGTCATAGTTCTCTAGTGATGTCCCAATCATACCATTGTGATGTCACAAAATGATTGTGATGTTCTACTAGTACCATTGTGATGTCATAATACACTTGCGATGTCACCATAGTACTTTTGTGAAGGCACAATGTCTTTGTGATGTTCGAATTGTACCATTGTGAAGTCGTCATGCCATTGCGAATAGAGCATAGTACCACTGTGATGTCATAATATATTTGTGATATCACAATACTATGAGGGAGGGTGGGATTGGGAGGGGAGGAGTGAGGGGCTTATATGGGGATGCAGAATGAATAAAATGTAATTGAGGAAAAATTTTAAAAAAAGGGAAAATAATTTAAGAACCTTAAATGACTTTCAAAAGTGGAGGAAAACATGGAGTTAGTCAATTTACATGGAGCACGTCTCACCCCTGGGGGCAATGGTCTCCTGAACCTACTCAGACCTTGGACATCACCACTGCTAGTTCTAGAACTGATGCAAGATGTTCCAACGAGGGGGTTAAGGCTTCTCATAATATTTCCTATAAGCCCACACCTATTTGTTTATATCCCCCATTTTTATTCATTATTAGCCAGATAGAGCCAAGTAATTGTGGTGATGATACTTGCTTTTTTGCCCAATGCTGGAATGCTAGTGAATTTAGGTATGCCCTGCTTACTCGCATGCCTTGCTGGGTGCCTGTACCCGTTGATGCCCCTCACACTATGACTCTCTTCAGACAGAAAAGGGATCTTGGAACTACAGCCGCCACTGTTACTGCCATCTCATTGGCGGCTGTTGGAGCTACCACCATGGCATTAGCCATGAGTCATACTGTGCAGACTGCTCAGACCCTGAATAATCTTTTAGCCAATGTAGTTCATGCCTTAGATGTACAAAAAGGAATTAATGCTCAACTAAAAGGAGGCTTGATGGTGTTCAATCAGAAGATTGACCTCATGCAGGAACAAATTGATACCCTATGGCAAATCGCTCAACCTGGCTGTCAATGAAAGTATGCTGGACTTTGTGTCACTAGCATACAACATGAGAATTTTTCCTGTGCTGCAAATCTAGCTATATAACAATTGTCTAGCTATATTTTAGGTAATTGGACTGGAGAATTCGATACTACGATGGAGCAGCTGAGAGTGGCCATTATCACAGTAAATTCTACCAGAGTGGACGCAGGACTAGCCACAGGATTATCACCATGGATTGCTGCAGCCATGAATCATCTGAAGGAATGGGCGGGCATGGGAGCGTTAGCAGGCCTTCTGGTGTTGGTCTCCTTGGTTTGCCTGTGGTGTATATGCAAGACTAGAGTCTCACAACAGCGTAATGCAGCCGTGATCATTCAGGCCTTTACAGCCATTGAAGCAGGACAGTCTCCCCAAGCATGATTGGCTAAAAACCATATAAAGCTAAAATGTTATGCTCAGGATGCGAGGCTAAGCACTGCACTCAGGGTCAGCCGCTTTCGACCCAGAGAAGAGCAAGTCTGATTGCATGCGGGTTGATGCCCCAGGTCCCGCCTCTGAGAAAAAGGTATTGGACGGGTCTGATGCTCTTTGGGTGGATGACACCTAAATGAACATCGGTACAAAGTCCCAATTTATTTCTAATATCAGAGATCAGACCTCTACTCTTGCCTGATGCATCTAAAACAAAAAGGGGGAACTGTAGAGAGCTGCGTAATGCCGCGCCTTAAAGAAGGAGCTGGTTTCCGCCTTCCACCTTCCCGATGGTGAGTGCTCTCTGTCAAGAACAACTCCACATTTGGCTAAGGCCGAGGATCTGGCTTGCCTCCATTTATGTGGACCTATCTGCATTGCCCACGTGGCACGCTGGGGTTGGCTACCCAGAGGCTATTTAATCTGTGGGCTGGCTTTCCCCATGGTCAGATGATTGTTCAAGGTTCCTGAATAAACTGCATTGAAAAAAAAAAAAAGAAGACAGTGTCTTTGTAACATTCGGAAATGAGAGAAAAAGGAGATAAAAACTGGAGGAAAGGATGACAACAAATCTGTTCTTCCAAACTTAATGATTCATGTTTATGAAACAACAATGTTCCCAAAAAGTGAATATCAGTGTTACACAACAGAAAATATGAAAAAGGCCACAGGAAAACTGACAATCAAACCCCAACCACATAAGCATGCATTTGTCTCTGGCCTAGATGATTAATTTTACATAAAAGAATTAAATACAACCAATCAAGGAATGTTACAATGCCAAATTAGCCACAATCATGAGAATTAAGCTACCACAGAAATTTTCTTACTGACCATCTAGATCAACTCCCACAGCATTCAGAAGACACTGAGGCCCTGTCTCCTAACAGAGTTAGTACCACCAGTGACTGCTGGGATTCAGGAAAGCTAGGATTCTTTGCTCACTAACCTCCCATACACAATCTCTGCCTTTAGATGCTTTTTATTTACCATAAACCACAAATGTAAAATGTAGTTCTGTCAAATCTAACAAAAGCATTGTGGCAGCTAAAACAGAAGTAAACATAGCATAGCACTTACTGTTCACACCAATTTAAAAACAAAATTAAGTAATAATCCACAAGGAAATCAACAAAATGTCCTAACTAAAAGGAAAAAAACCCCTTTGGTATTTTTAAATTTTCAGCCACTTAGATAAAGGGATATAATGTTCGAAATAGTAAGTACTTCTTTGGATCTATGACAACAAGAAGAAATGTAACAAGGCCGATCGTTGTGTAGATTCTTTATAACCAAATCATTCACCAGATTTCTGTTGCCATACTCATTTAAACAGTAGCTGATTTTTCAACGTTCTTCTCAAACCCCAGTTGTTAATTCTTTCTGAATCTTGCCACAGGTTTGTATACTCTACCTACATATCACCAGGATCTGAAGACCCCTCTTCCTTTAGAGCCAATCAAAAAGAGCCTGCTTAGAGTGTAAACACTCTTCTGCTGTAGATTTAGAGACTCTGGGATGTGTATCCAAACTGATATCACTGCATTGTTTTTTGCCTGTTCCACACAAGTAAACTTGATGCAGGCAATTAATCTGAGGTACAATTCAACCCTGCCCCTATCCTTTATAATTTTCTATACAATTGAATTGCTTAAAGCTTTGTTTTAACCTCGGAAAAGTGGGGATGGGAAGGAGAAGCCTAAGGTGGCTAAGTATGTTAGCTGCAGGTGCAAAACATAAGCCAGTTTTCTTCAAAAGGCTAATTGGTATCTTTTAAAACCCTTGTTTTCAACCAAACTTTATGTAACACCACCTGGAAACACAGGACATTTCCTATTTGGGATAGAGGAGGGGGCAGTTCTGCTCCCTGAAATAAGAGGGAATTCTGAGGTTCCCCTCTCACTCTCCCAGTTGCTTTCAGTAAGGTACAATATTGGCCAGCTTGGGTCCCTTCTCGTTTTGTACACCTACACAGTCTTGGGCATAATTTGGGACAAATAACCCACTGATTAGGCTCTTCCTCCTATGTATGTAGGCTCTCACTTAATTAGAAACTGTACCTTGGAATCCTGTCTTGTACCGCCACTGCATAAGAGGAGATAACCTGACCCTCTCTACCTGGAGAAAAATGTAACCCAACTCTGGCCAATATATTTATCTCAGGTAAATAGGAAGGGGCGATGTGTCCCATCATCGGGGATTCCCTCAAAGCATCCCCCTCTGGGCCTAAGAAGCCCAGCTCCTTCCCTAGCCCAGAGCCTCACCCAGCACTGTCTGATCTCTAAGACAGACCTGGAATCCTGTACCTCTGTAATACACCTGAGAGGTCGCTGTAGCTGAACTTGTCCTTCAGGCTCCAGGACCTGGGCAGTGGAGTCTTCTTCTGGTCCACGGCCGGGTAGAGGCTCTTCAAAAGCTCTGTGGCTCCTGTTCAGAAACAGGCCTCCGCACTACTCGAAGTCTCCAGGGCCGGGACCTGAACACCTGCAGATGATCCCGGAATGCCTGCAGTCCAGCCAGGGACATGGCCAGGCCAGGTGGAGCGCTGGCGAGGTTGGCCTCTGCAGCGGTGGTCGGGGGCGGCATGAGTGCTGGCGGGTGGGGCAGCATGGAGGCCACCTCAGTCCCTAAACCTCCACCAGTTGAGCCAGCCAGGGAGGAGTCGATGCTGGCATGCATGGGCGCGGGCAAGGCGTCTCCGGAACCAGAGGCCCCATTGTCGGCTGGTGGCAGAGGCTGCTCAGACATCCTTGCAGAGACTCAGAGAGCTGCTCTTCCACTAGTCACCGCTTCCTCCTGAGCTTCCCTGGGCTCTGTCACTGTGACGCCCAGAGGCGCTGTCACTGTGACCCCTAGTCTGCGCGCCCCTGAAGTCGGAGCGCAGCGGTTGAGGAGACCCGCTGGGGGTGTGCCGGGGGGCGCGAGGAAGCCTCCTCCAGGCGCTGGCAGCCAGGTGACCCGGGGTGGTGGGACAGCAAGGGGCGCTGGCGGGCGGGCCTGGGTGAGGTGGGGGAAAGAAGCAGAGAGCCTGTGAGGGGCGTTGCTCTCCTGTCTGTTTCCGGTGGACAGGCAGGCTGTGGAGACACTGCGCGAGGGTGGCGCCAGCTGAGGGGGTGGCACCAGATGCGCCTGCCTGCTGGCTGTTTGGCAGCCTCTCAGGTGCAGGCACAGCCCTGCTTCTCTCCTTGAGCCATTCCCTCAGACTCAGCAAGCCTGCTTTGCACCCAGGGAGAGCAATTGAGCCCTGCTGGGTCACGGGGAGCTTAGTCAGGGATTCCCTAGTGGGTCCATAAAGGGCCTCAGGAAACCATACATGAAGGAGAAGTCTCTCTCTTAAAACAGTTAGTCTTTCGTTATTTAATTAAAGGATGAGGAGTCCCGCGCACTTCCTGGGGTGAAAAGGAGCCACTTTAGGAATACCAACCAAGACAGGCAGATGGTCAAAGGGCAGGAACGGGAAATGCTAGTGCATTTAGGAAGGGCTTCTGGAGTTGTCTAATCATTTTATGAGCACATTAATTCTCATCATAGGCCTCTTTGTTTGGTAGCAAAAAATTATGCCCTTTTTTTAACATGGGAAATCGTACTTGCTGCATAGCAAACGCCCCCAAAGTCAGTGACATAAGATTTATTATTAAACATATCTGTGGAGCAGGTTTCTCCTGACTTAGTAACTGACCTATTGCTAAAAAAAAAGAAAAAAAAAAAGAAAAAGAAAAAACCCACTCATGACTCAGTTGACTCGTGTAAAAGAATGCTTATACTTAGAGGCTTACTCACAGTTTTAATGCGTTAGTCCATGATCACCAGGACAGGAAGCATGACAGCAGAGAGTTAGGCTTTGTGGTGGAGAAGTAGCAGAAGAGCTCACAAATTGATCTGAAAGTTGCAGGCAGAGAGCCAGAGACCTAGAGAGGAAAAGAGAGAAAGAGGAAAACAGATAGAGATCGGGGCTGGTGTGAGTTTTGACAACTCAAAGCCCAACACCAGAGATATGCTTCCTCCAATATGGAACTCCTAATCCTTTTCAAACAATTCCACTAACTGGAGACCAGTTAACTATTCAAAGATATGAGCCTATGGGAGCCATTCTCATTCAAACCACCACACCTTCCCTGTGTATTCTGCTTGAATGACCTTATCTCAGACATTCAAAGTGTGTTGGCTGTGGCTGTGAGTCACCTTACCACTTGACTTAGGAAGGATCTGATGACAAGATAACAGATATGGGTCACAGGCAGGATTCCTTTTCCCAGGAATAATAAGGACACCACATCATTACTAGCTATTGGCCAGAAGTGGCCCTCAGAGTGGACCTCTTCAAAATGACAGCAGATTTTACCAAATTGTGCAAATAAGAAGACAACAGCAACAGAACAAAACCCAGGATGAGGTGACACATTGTCATTTTTGCCATAATGTCTATTAAAAGTAAACTGCTAATCCAGCTCACTTACATGCAGAGAGGCTTTGACAAGACTAATAACTAATTTCATCTCAAAGAGTAAAATTGCTTGAGAAATATCTGAGAGAGAAATGAAAAGAGATACAAATATTACTGAACATACTTGGAATTTCATGATTCTTCCAACTCATATGAGGGATATACACCCAGCGAATATGTTCACAGTTTCATCTGGGAACCTGCTTTTAAAATCCAGATTTAAAAATGACCCCAAGTCCATCACTATGTGTGATGACTCATCTTGGCTCTCAACTTCACACACCTAAAAGAGGGAATCTCAACAGAGGAATTGCCATCAGGTTGGCCTGTGGGCAAGTCTGTGAGGCATTCTTCTTGATTTCTGGTTGATGTAGTGTGGCATAGTCCACTGTGGGATTTTGGCATGTTCCTCAGGCTAGAGAACTTGGAACTGTATACGAAAGGTTATTGAAACTCAGCTGATATGTGGACCAGCAAGCAGTGTTCTTCTGTGGTCTCTGCTTCAGTTCCTGCCTTCTGCATCCTCCTTTGACTTCCCTCAAGGCTGGACTATAACACAGAAGTGTAAGCCAGATAACCCTTTCCTCCACTAACCAGCTTTTGGTCATTTTGTTTATTCACAGCAACAGAAAACAAACTCAGACAGCCAGGCTATGCCTGTACTCTTCACCCTGACCCTACCATGTTTGGTTCTGAGGTCTCTATGCCTCGCTCAACTCAACTCTGTCAGGCAAGGACCAGTTTTTCTGTGCCTCCACGGCTTGTCTCACTCTGTACTGACTCAATAGGTACAAATCAAATGGACTTAATGTTTCCTGAGTATGCTGAACAAGTATTCAGCTTCTTTTTGTTGTGGTGCCAACAGGTGCTCTCGTGATTAATAACTGCTGAAGCTCTAACAATGTAGCCAAAGCATCTTCTTGAACAGAAAATGCAAAGGCAAATACCCCAGACAACCACTGTAGGAGAGTGAACAATGCCAGGTGGAGAATAATAACAAACTGATGGGCATGGTGCTTATAAATACTTCACAGGATAACTAAAACACCTGTGTGAGGCAGGGCTTGCCAGTGGGTCACCAGTAGGTGGTCTGAAGTTTCTGAATTCCCAGAGCTGAAAGTGCCAACCAATTATAGATGTATCTGTAATTGGATCTATCTCCTGTTTGCCTGGGTCACCAAGGAGCCCAACGCTGTTGTTGCTTGTCTCTACCTACCTTGAGTAAAACAAAGCACCAGTTATGCCAGAATTGTCACATAAATTAATGTGTGAAGTATATGTCAATCAATCAGTAAATCTTATGAGATGGAGAATATAGCTCCTTTGTTAGTGTTTGTCTAGCATTCATGAAACCCTGAGTTTGATTCCTGGTACTACACAAATCAGGCATAGTTGTAAATGCCTGCTAGCCCACAACTGGTAGGTTAATTGCAGGAGTATCAGAACTCTACATCATCTTCAGCTAAATAACAAGTTTGAAGTCAGCCTGAAATACATGAAACGCTTAAAAAAAATAACTGGGTGGTTGTGGTGCACACCATTAATCCCAGCACTCAGAAGGCAGAAGCAGTTAGATCTGTGAGTTCAAGGCTAGCCTGGTCTACATACTGAGTTGCATTACAGCCAAGGACACACAGCTCAATTCCCAGCAATACATGGTGGCTCACAACTGTCTATAACTTGTTTGAAGGATTTTCATGCTCTTTTCTAGCCTTAATACAGGCAAAACACACATACTCATAAAACAAAAACAACAAAAATAACAAGACATTTTTATGTTTTAAATGTCTTTAAAAAGATTACAATGCTGGAGGCATAACACTTGCCTTGTACATGTGAGATCCTGAGCTTTCTGTATGGAGATTTGAATGAGAAATGGCCCCAAAGTGTTGGTCTCTGGTTGATGACTCTGGTTGAGGAGGTTTGGGAGTAAGTATATTTCTAGGAGTGGGTGCTGAGTGCTTAAGGCCTCACTCTACTTCCCAGGTCACTCTTTTTGCTTTATGCTTGTGCTTCATGAAGTGTGTTCTCAACTTCCTGTTCCTGATGCCATGCTTTCTACTTGTGCCCATGCCTCTGTTCTGCCATCGCAGACTCATAAACCTTAAGTTAGGTAAGGTTAAACTGGAACCCTAAACCCAAATAAACTCTTTCTTCCACAAGTTAGCATGACATCATGTTTAAGCACCATAGAAATGTAATTAATATTGGCTCTCAAAAAATGACATGTGTTAGGTAAGCTTTTATCATGGCTAACAATCACTGCTGTGCTTTCCCCACTTGGAACACAAACAAATGATTCCTAGATACTTGTACAATGGATTTGTGTAAATCTAAAACATCCCATAGATTGGAATAGAGAATTCTGGTCAGTTCAATATCCTGAAATCCCAGAGGATGTCTGGAATATTCTGGGTTTCCTTTCCTATAGCAAATAAACTATGGAATATGGAATACTCTAAATAAAATAGTTTCATCCTCTCTCCAAAAGCAGCTCTGAACGTTTGAAATATATATATATATATATTAAGGTTTTAATATATATTAAGATATATTTGGATATATATATACACACACATATATATGCTGGGCAGTGGTGGTGCATGCCTTTAATCTAGGCAGTTGGGAGGCATAGGCAGGCAGCTCTCATGTTAAAGGCCAGACTCCTGTACAGAGTGAGTTCCAAGATTGCCAAGGCTACACAGAGAAACCCTGTTTTGAAAAACCACTATATATATAAAGAAAGAGAGAGAGAGATTTTAACAACTTTTGAACGTTTGAAATAGAGGTAGGAATTTAAAAAATTGTTATTGTTCAATAGAGGAGTCACATACCTAAGAAACTCTTCCCAGGCTCTGATGCCTTCTCCTTGCTTTGGTTTTGGTATGGAACAAGTATTATCTCAAAGGACCACATGTTGGAAGCCTGGTCTCAATGTGGTGGTTTTAAAGAGAGGTAGAATGTTTAAGAGATGGGAGTCTTGTAAAAGGCCAATATGTCATTGTTTCATGCCCTTAGGAGGGATTAAAGACGTTATCATGGAATCCTGGTTCATTCCCTGAGAGTGAGCTCTAGTCCAAAGAGAAAAACTGGCTTTCTATATGTGCACTTACTATACTGTCTACCATTTTCAGGTATAGCCAGAAAGCTACCCTAGAATTGAACAGAAAAGCCAAGTCCATGCACTTGGACTTCCAGGACCATAGCTAAGTAAATGTATGTTCTTTAAATTTTCCCAGCCTCATTGCCTTATTGCCTCATTGTCTTATAGCAAAATGGACAAATACATCCCACATATAAATGTCTCTGTCATCTGATCTGGGCACTGACACACTTTTTTTGAACCTGTATGTGCATATATGCCACCCACCTTGTGGGAACTGGTCCCTCATGTCAGACTTTGCTTGATGTACAGGACTCATCTAAACTTTTGGCTGTTGTACACTAAATCTCACTTTCTGGCCCTACACAGAATACATTTTCCTCACCCCCTAACATGCTCTCACCCCTTCTAACACTTTCCAGCCAAGTAATTCGGTCAAAAAGTGAGGGGGTAGACAGAAAAGTAACACATTTCTTTTCAATGTTTTCATTTTTCTTCTATAAATACTACAATTCCCTTCTCTTCCTTTACAGATGTCAGAGAGTATAAAACATTCCCTCAACAAATGGTGTGGAGCATGACTGGCTACTCTGTGAATTTATAGCTATCTAGCTGGAGTTGAAGGATGAAGTCTAATATATGAAGCAAAAGGAAGGGGATGGGTATCCCTAGTCCTTGCTTTCTTTCTTCATACATTGATCAGGCTTTTCCATATTAGTACCAAAAGCCCAGTTTTCTCTTTATTTGCGCTAAATTTCTTCAGAGATGCACTTCATCCATGAATCATGTTCTGAGACTCCTATGGAAGTCTGTTCCCTGCCCAGCCAGCCCCAGGTTCCACTTTCACAATCCAAAAACCTTTGCATCTACCTTGTAGCTCTTGATTCCATATGACTTGGTCTTTGTGGTGGTTTGAATAGGTATGGCTCACATAGAATCCTGTGTTTGAATGCTTGGCCTAAGGGGAGTGGCACTATTAGGAGGGGTGGCCCTGTTAGAGAAAGTGTGGTTTTGTTGGAGGAAGTGTGTCACTGTGAGGGTGGGCTTTGAGGTCTCCTGTGCTCAAGCTCAAACCCAGTCTGGAGTCTAGTCTCCTTTTTGCTGCTTGTGGATCAAAATGAAGAATGCTCAGCAACTTCTCCAGCACCACGTCTGCCTGCACATTGCCATGCTTCCCACCATGAAGATAATGGGCTAAACCTCTGAAATTGTAAGCCAGCCCCAATTAAATGTTTTCCTTTATAAGAGTTGCCATGCACATAGTGTCTCTTCTCAGCAATAAAACTCAAACTAAGACAGTATTGATCACTGACTTTCTCATGTGTACAGATTTTACCTTCTGAAATAGAAGTTCCTTGAGGATATGCTTCCCAGTGTCTTCCAACATCTACTGAGTGACAGACACCAGTCATTCTCTTGAACAGGAAGTGAGCATACTTCCAAAAGTGTTTCCACTAGACAGTTAATGTTTTTTTTTTCTTTTCTTTTGTTGAGCTCACTATGTTGAGGGTAAACATAAGAGAAAAAACTTTCAGTATCTGTGCAATTGAGGTCAACCTGCTGTGAATATCCACTGGGATCTCCACAGAACAACAGACCACAGATACATGAGTGATTTATGACACCCATTACAATGGAATTTGTGCAAGGTTAGATGGATAGCTTCATTTATACTCCTGTGTTTCTGTCTCCTGTACATCATAGTAACCCTAAATTACAGAGTTTCACATGGATGTGCAATTACATTTATAAACTGCAGAAAGATACCAAGTATGATGATGCACATCAGCAATCCAGGACTTCAGAAGTGGAGTGAAGAGGATTAGGAGTTCAAGGCCAGCCTGTGCTTCATAGCAACTTCAATTTCTCCCTGAGAGACATTAGAACATATCTCAAAGAACAAAAAAAAATTAACAGAACCTAGAGAGATAGCTCAATGCTTAAAAACATGTATCACTCTTGTGGGGCTCACAATTTCATTTCCCGCCACACATAATAGGATGTTCACACTGTCAATAACACCAGCTCCAGGGTATCTGATGCTCCCTGCTGAACTGCACAGGCACATGCACTAACAGATGCACATCTGTGTATACACACATACACATAATTAACAATAAGATATATCTTTTAAAATAAATAAATCTGAAAGAGGACCATAGAGGTTTAGATGGTCTTCTGCTACAGGACTGGAGTGTGACAAGGTCATGCCACTTGCTGCAAAAGTAGATGAGGACCAGCTTCCTCGTGTAAGCCCTGTTGTACCACAGTGATGCTGTTTAAGAATGCTTCTCCTCACAGCAGCTTTGAGTTATTCAGTGTGTGCAGCAGCATGTGCTTTGAGTGTTTGACCTATTTATAATAACAAATCAGAAGTGTGTCTAATAGCAAAATCTCTAAGTAACTATACAGAGGTTGGATATTTACACAGGTTGCTTTCAGTTGTCCTTGATCTTGCTGTTATTTATTTTGAGACAGGAACTCATACATGTAGTTGAACCTGGCATTGAACTGATCCTCTTATCTCTTCAATGCTGGGATTACAGGTGTGAGCCACCATGCCACCTGAGAGACCCTATAGTAACTATGGTGGGCAAAGTATTAAATAGGTTGACCCAAGTCACAGAAAGCATCAAATGTTGGGAATCTTGACCGTCAGACCAGTGTGTTTTCTTACAGTCCTATAAATATCATCTATTTTTCCCTCTCCTTGGCATTCACAATCACAAATAAGATAGTAGCTTTGAGTTGCACACTATATTCAGGTGTTTTCTAATCGCCCTGCTCAGACATCCTCCAAATAGATCCATAGCTTAACAACATTACACAGTCAATCCCCACCCTCATTGCATCCATCACCTGCTGCCAGCATAACAGTTCTGGCTCCACTCTGATGAGCTCTTTTCCTTTAAGGATGGAAGCACGGAGGAATGCATGCAGGACGCCAGGACATCATGTGAGCTGTGAACATGATCCTGAGCTCTAGCATGCACAGCGGGGTGATGAGAAAATGTACACAGTGCTCTTTCCTTCTAGCAAAAACCAGAGGAGACAAAAGATACCTCATATAGAGAAGAGGGGAACAGAATTTTAAATTCCAATCTTTGAAGCCATCTTTAGGGAATTTTACCCTATCAAATATAAACGGTGTTGGTTTTGTTTGTTAAATAGATCATCTGAGTCCTGTTCTATAAGCAATTGAACACAGGTGTGTACACATCCAGGCACTTGTCTGGTTAGTTTCCCAGGGAATAGCAAACCTCTATACGTACTTGTATGTTCCAGGTTGAGGCATTGCTGTGCTTGGTCCTAAGATCTCTTCTTCCCTTGAATTACTTACAGGAATGTACTCTGGAGCCAGCACAGGGTAGGCCTATAGAGAGAACAGTTTGTGCAGGTACTCCTGGTCTATTGTTTGCTTGCCACCACCCTATGAAAAGTATAAAACCCAGGGATGAGGTGGCCCACTAGTGTAAACAAGGCGGGAGGGCTGCGGCTGTAGCTCATGGTGGTGTTACACTTGCTCACATGCATGTTTATGCGAGATCCTGGGTTCAACCCCAGCACTGCAGAAAAAGACATTGGACAATAGCAGGCAGGATCAGTCAAACAGACATGTGGTTAAAAGTGGTTTTTTTTTTTTTTGTTTGTTTGTTTGCTTTTTTTTTGTCTGCAAACTGAGGAAGAAATGAGTGTGTCTCTGTGTATTTGGACATGCACTTGCTACATTTGCATGTATGGAGGTCAGAAGACAATCAGATTAAAAAAAAACAGTAAATTATAGAAATCAGACCCAAGAATATCTGTATTAAATTAGATGTAGACCAGATTTTCTATTAACCTTTTCATTTATTTTTGTGATATTTGGGAATTGGCACTAGAGTCCAGGCATATTAGGCCAAAATTAGGATTATAGTCTGTTATCCTGAATTTGAATTCTACCAAAATTTTTATTTTGTAGTTTTCACCAAAAACTTTCTTGATATTGCCTTTTTTAGTACAATCAGACCTTGGTGAGTTCAATTCAACTCTAAATTGTCTTACACTCATTTGGAATGTGGTGGCATCTGTGAAGAATCTGTTTAGTAAAATTTTCGAAGCTACCCAAAGCCCACTGCTTCATTGGTGGTCCCGAGAGATACATATATATGAATGCCTAGGGAGTGGCATTATTAGGAGGTATGGCATTTTAGGAGGGAGCATGTCACTGGGAGTTAGCTTTGAGGTCTCAGAAGTTCAACCTCTGCCCAGTGTCTTTCTCTGTCTTTCTTCATGCTGTGTTTGGATTCAGATGTAGAACTCTCAGCTCCTTCTCCAACACCATGTCTGCATGCATGCTCTCATGGTTCCCACCATGATGATAATGGACTAAACCTCTGAACTGTAAACCAGCCCCAATTAAACATTATCCTTTATGAGAGTTGCTGTGGTCATGGTGTCCCTCCATAGCAATAGAGACCCTGACTAAGGCAACTTGTTAAAAAACTAATCAGACACTTGACAACCTAAACAAAGCCAGCTCTTTTTCATTTTAAGGATTTTAATAGGTGTTTTTTCTCTATTCTAAGTGAGACATCAACATTTATTAAGAACATGACAGTGTCTCTTCAGAGTCAATCTGTACGGACTTAACTAATTGGAATCTAGTTTAGTGTGCAGGAATGAATTTCCCAGAAATAATTCTATAATTCATATGCTCTTCAAAGTGTTATACATTCCAGCCCACTCCTGAGCTGAATTAATGAAGTTTCATGTTTTAAAATCAAACTTTGAATCCTACTATATGGTGGTTAAATCCTTAACTAAGAGAGTTTCTCTGACTCCTTTTCTGCCTCAGTCCCTCCATCTGTATAATGGGTATGTTAAGCAGGTACATGCAGCATCAACACTTATGGTTGAAAATCTTACACATCTAGGACTGGGGAGATGGCTCATACTTGTGTAATATGAGGGCCTGTGTTTAGATCCGACTCACTCACCTGTAAACTTTGGGCTCCTACCTGGAAGGTCCCAGCCTGTGTAAGCCTCCAAGATGGTGAAGATCAACTCTGACCTCCAAATTTTGTGTACTGCTACCACACCCACACATATACCTCCCACACCCACAGCCAAACAAAAGAACTCTGTGCATTTGAGGACACCAACCCCAAATGCTTGTCAGTTGGCTCCTCTTCTGCACAGAGAGTTTTGGACCTAATTAAATGAGCTGTCATACACAGGTCAGGCGAGCACATGCCTGGCTCAGAAGCACTGTTGATAGGTTTAATAGTTTTAGTGGATAAGGTCTTGACCTGAAGGAGTACTGCCCTCACATAAATATTACAATAAATGACAAGATGAATGAAATTGAGCCTAGCATGGTGGTGCTTACTTGTAGTCCCAGCATGCAGAAGGCTAAGACAGGAGGATTGCAAATTCAAGAAGAGCCTGGACTCCATAGTAAGGTTCCATGCAAACAAGGAAAATGAATTTGAAGAGTATGATAGAAGTGCCCCATTTCCCATAAGAATGAATGGATTTGGTAAATAATGATTATAATCATATTCTTCCTTTTGGAAAGCTACAAAGGGGACTAATACAAAGACAGAGGTAATCCAGCTTAATGGTAGACACAGAAATGTGACCCCCTACACAGGCAGGGCAGTAAGGAAAGAGTAGCCTCTGGCTGAAGAAACTTTACCTGTGTGATGACAACACCCAGCTGGAGTGAGGGCAGAAGGCGGAAAGGCTCGCAAAGCTCAAGCATCACTGCTGACACTGTTCCGTTCTGCTCACAAGATGGCTGCTGCCTCTTTATCCTATTACCACTGTTTCACCACACAAAAAATCACACACTGCTCTCCCTCTCCCTCTGCCCTTCCCTGTGGGTCTGCTTCCTTCTTGAGGACCCTCACCCAGTTGCCATGCTCTCTGTCAAGGATTATCACTGCCATGGACTTAATTCACACTATTTATTCTAAATCCTTAACTTGGTCTATTCTGAGACTTGCCTCCCTGAGACAAGGGCTAGAGGAAAGACCAAGGGAGATGGGAACACAGACAAACTGGTCATTTTGTAATAATTAGCATTCACAATAATTTGCATTTATGCCTGTCTCTTGGGAGGAGCATAACTTGAAAATCTTTTTCTCATTATATGTTTTTACTATACAAGATCACTCCAGACAGAAAATAGAACAAAACCAAATCTAGAAAAACTGAGGGTACTTGTGTATTTGTGTATGTGTGTATATGTATGTATGCACTTGTGAGTATGTATGTAAATATGTATGTGTATGTGTGTATGTGTGTATTATGTCCATGCATATTTGTGTGTGAATGTAGGTGTATAAGTGTGTGAATGATTTTTTAGGCACCATAAGAAAGAACTGAAGACCCACAACCTTTTCTACTCCAGAGAGAAGCATGCCCAAAATATTAAAAATAATGACAAAATCAAATAAGTGTTTAAGTATAGGCAGAAAGGAATGCACCGTCAACCATATAGAAATTGAAGTGACATTGTAACAGTGTTGCATTTGCAAACAAATTTTAAGGATCTTTCCCTCATAGCCCCGAGGTATACACAAGGCCCAAGGACTGAAATTGTAGATAAGACAGGCATCCTATTTCATTTCCAAACAACATCAGGAAGCCCATTCAGAACTATTTCCACCACTAAATAATGTTTATGTTGGAACATGCTTGTATCTTGGTACATTTAATGGGATGTGAGGTTGGCACAAGGTGGCTGAGGGGAGGGCCAAAGATAGTCTTAGAAAACTTTTGCTTATCACTGTGTGAGTCCTTGAATCAATAAAGGATCCAGACACAGGGCCACAACACCTGCCTGAGAGGAGTTAAGGATGGAGAGTGAATATTTAGAGGTAAAGTGTCCCTCACAGGCTCATGTTTGAACACTAGGTCCACATTTGGTGTCACTATAATGGGAGACTGTGAAACCTTTGGAGAGTAGGCCCTTCCTGGAGGAGATGAATCTATAGCGTGGGGTTCAGGTGAGATGCATGATCTATGTTTCCTTGTCTACTGAGAGGTAAACATTTAGCTACCTCATGATCCCACTGCCATGGAGTTGCCATTCTTTCTCTGCCATGGCATATGATGATGATGGCTGGGAAGCGGTGAACATGCATTTCAGCCAGAATCCTTGGATGCCTCACACTCAGAGTGCTGAGATGTGGTCACTGCCTGCTTGGTCTTCCAGTCAAAACATCCCTCCAAATCAGGGGTTGCTCTTAGATATCACAATCTTGTGAGTAATTTTTTCAGGCTGCTTGAGACTAAGATTACATGAAAAAGGCCCAAAATGCCTTAGGAGACAAGCAGGGAGGTATCAAGGGCCCGTGTTTTTTGGTAAAATATGCTCCACCACCTCTCTCTTTCCATGGAGAACCCTCAGAGCCTTCCATTCTCTTCAGGTCTCATTGTACATTGCTTCTTGGAAAACCTAGCTAAATGTCCAAAATGACTGAGGGTTTTGTTGATGTTGTTGTTGTTGTTGTTGTTTTTCATTTTTTGGATGTAGAAATTCTGTGGTCTTCGACCCCACTACTTCTGGAGTGTGCGCTTTGGGAGGATAAGTGTGGTGATGTTTAATTTTGTTCCTTAAAGAGACAGTCAATTATGAAATAGATACATGTAGCAGTATGTGAGGACAATTGAAAAACATTTTTATTGTGAATATTCTTGAACTATCCCATTAAATTTTAACAGAAGTGAAAGAGGGAATCAGGCCTCATGCACACTACTGAGGCAGTTGGATTGCCATGGGTTGGTAGTCCAGCCAGAGCTACATTGTAAGACCCTGTCTTGAAAGCAAAGCAGGGCTAAAAGTCATTGATGCTTGGAGGAAACAGCCTGTCAGCCATGTTTCTTCCCTTGCAGGTGGGGCTGGCAATCCCTCAAAAAGGATGCAGCTACAGAAAGGGTCTGGGTACTCTAAACCTTTTTTCCCAAGGGCCCTTAGCTTCTCCTCACAGGTGTCTTGTATTCTGCGGTAATATGAAGCCTGCAAGAGAGATTAAGGAGATCAAGCCAGGCAGTACTCTTCATTTCCGTTAGGATCATGTAGCCTATGAATGTTTAATTTTGAGGGGAACCCGTACACTTCTCTTTGAAAAGCTGGGGCTGAATGCTGTCTGAGGGCGCAGCCAGTGGTTGCACTTTGCCAGTGCTACACTTGTTGGAGAGGGAAATTGAGTAGTAGTGTTACTTTTTTCATTGCCTTTCCATGGAGCCATTTTTTTTTAATAATGTAGAGAATGTTAGCCTTGATGAATAAAGTTTATGGGGGGGCTTTAAAGAAAGAAATAATAATAGATTAGTGTCTCAAGACTGTTCTAGGTCAAGCTCCCATTGCTTTCTTTTTTTCTGGTTTGGACATCAAATCATCCACTGGTTTCAGATTTTGCTGTATCTGCTAAAGTCAGTTAGACTCTTACCCTCTTTTGGGTGTTGAATCTCGTAGTGATGTAGATGACTCAAGTTGTCCTCACTGACTAATGCATACAATCTTAGGGAGTCTCTCCTTGACCTAACCCATGTAAGTACTGGAGTCCCAGGAAAATCTGAAAGCAGGAGAATTTCATTATCCATGTTTAATGCTTTTGCTAACTCATGAATATTCATGAATAGGGTATGCTGCTAGATTCAATAGACACCCAAATACCATAACATCACTTTTGTGCTGGGTATTTTAATTTCTACAACATAAAGAACAATATTATAATAGATGGTCTTCAGTCTTTGTCTTTGCACAGTTCATTTGTAAGGTTCAGCACGTATTCAGCACTCTAGGTTTTTTTGAGATGCCATTTCTTGTGTATCCTAGGCTCAAGAGTTGTCTATATCCTCAGAGTGCTTGGATTTAAGTGTTCAGCTGGCTCAGCTTGCTTTTTATTTCTAAGTCTCTCTCTCTCTCTCTCTCTCTCTGACTCTCCACAGCCCCTCGCTGTCCTCGAATTCCCTCCATACACTATGCTGGATTCAAAATCAGAGAACTTCCTTAGTGAGTTATTCCAGAAGCAGAAAGACATACACAGTATATACCCACTTCGAAGTGGATACTAGACTTATAAGATAGGACAAGCATACTAAATCTGCACACCTAAAGAATCTAAACAAGAAGAGGTTCTGGGATAAGATGATCAATCCTCACTTAGAAACACAAATGGGATGGACATGGGAAGTAGGAGAAAACAAGAAACAGGACAGCAGCCTACCATACAGTGCCTCTGAAAGACTCTACCTAGCAGTATATCAAAGCAGATGCTGAGACTCATAACCAAACCTCCGGCAGAGTGCAGGGAATCATGAAGAAAGGGGGAGTTAGTAAGATATGCAGAGGATGGGATCGCCACAAAGATCAAATATATCTGGGCACAGGGGCCTTTCTGAGACTGATTCTCCAACCAAGGACAATGCATGGATGTAACCTAGAACCCTTGGTCAGATGTAGCCCTTGGCAGCTCATCATCCAAGTAGGTTACCCTAGTAAGGGGAACAGGGATTGTCTCTGACATTGACTCAGTGGCAGGCTCTTTTATCCGCCCTCTTTGAGGGAGGAGCTGCCTTGCTAGGCCACAGAGGAGGGCATTGCAGACAGTCCTGATGTGACCTTATAGACTAGGTTCAAATGGAAGGATGGGACAACCTCCCCTATCAGTGGACTTAGAGAGGGGCATGTTGAGGATATGAGGGAGGGAGGATGAGATTGGGAGGAAATGAGGGAAGGGGCTACAGATGGGATACCAATTAAATGTCCCATAATTAATATAAAAATGAATACTATAAAATGACAAACATCAGAGATCTTCCTGTCTTTGCCTCCCAAGTGCTGGGATTAAATTCATGGGCTATCTTAGCATCTGTAAACTGTTAATAACAAATTGAGATCTCAGATGGTAGATAATTTACACTGGTCAGAAATTTACACAGACAGAGGAAGGCAGATCTCTGAGTTTGAGACCACCCTGGTCTACAAAATGAATTCCAGCACAGCCAGGGCTACCATACATTCTAAGAGAAACCCTGTCTCAAGGAAAAAGAAAATAGCCCATAGGATTGTAGAGTGAGATCTGATGCCATACTATGGCACCTGAAATGTTGATGCTAGCCTCAACCCACCTCTTCAGGTTTTACTTTTAGAACTCTGTAACAGAATAGCTTGCTCAGCATTCCATATCCATTTTGTTCCCTGATTCTTCTCACTAGCTGAATCCCATGGCCTTTTCCCCTGCTTAAGATTCTGTCCCTTTTACCTTTAGTGCTTATCTCCAGAGTACAAAGTTCTCCCCAGCTTTATGAAACCTATTTCAACATGTAGGTTCCTGGAGAATATTTCAGTCACTTTGAATTGCAAAATTATTATAGTCCTTAAGCAACAGAAGATTTGCTCTGTTTTATATATTTTTTTCAGGTGTGTGTGTACATATACTTGCATACATGTACGTATAAACACATATCAGTGAGAGTGCTGGAGTCAGGGGACAACTTCCTCTCCCTCAATGTATTTTTTTTTCTTTTTACAGATTCATTGATTTATCTATTTATTTATTATGTATACAATATTCTGTCTGCATGTACACCTGTACACCAGTAGAGGGCACCTGCACATCAGAAGATCTCATTCTAGATGGTCCTGAGCCCCCATGTGGGTGCTGGGATTTGAACTCAGGAATTAAACCTCTGAGTCTTGTCTGCAGCCCCTCTACCATCGGTTTTAGGGATCCGAATTTGTAGTCATGTTAGTGTGGCAGGCACTGTTGTCCCCTGAGCCATTTTGTCTGCTCCGTTTTCTTTTTGGCACTATTAATGTGTAGCCTAGGAAAGTCACCAACTTGTTTTGTAATCCAGGTTGAAATCAAACTTTTGATCTTCTTTCCCTCTTTCACTTCAGTGCTAGGATTATAAATGTTGACAGCCGCAGTCAGTTTGATATTTGCCATATTTATCTATTTATATATTCAGTGTAATATATATGGATATTTTGCCTCAAGGTAGGTCTGTCCACCACATGCAAGTCTGGCAACCTCAGAGACAGGAAAGGGTCTTAGCTTCTCTGGAACTGTAGATACAATTGTAAGCCACTGAATTCTGGGAATTAAACCTGGGTCCTCTGGAAGAGCATTAAGCATGGAGCACTCTCCAGACCAATACTGGCTTCTGTGTTATTTTGTTTGTTTGTTTGTTTTGTTTGTTTGTTTCATTTTAGAGACTATTTCACCATGTAGCCCTGGGAATTCTGGGATCGATCTGTAGACCATGCTGGCCTTGACCTCACAGAGATCCACCTGTCACTTCCTGTCAGAGTGCTGGGATTAGAGGCATGCACCACCATGCCTGGCAGTTTCAAGTTATTTTAATCTTCCCCGTATGTCAAATCGGTGGGCTTGAACCCTATCAGAGAATTGGACAATCTCCATTGTGGAGTCAGTAAGAGGACCCAGGCCTAGGAAGAATATGAACATCCTCTATGGAAAAAAAGACCCATCTGGTCTTTATTATTTTAGAGATGAGTTCTCATTATGCAGACCTTGCCAGCTTGGAATTCACTATGTACACCTCAGACTTAGAGATTGGCTATCCTCTGCCCCTCAAGAGACTGGAGGTGTGTACTACTATGCCCTTTCCAGGAAGAACACTGTAAAAAAGTATGCTTACATGTACACGTGTGTCTGTGTGCATATATGCCATGTGTGTGCTGGTGTATATGGTGGCCAGAAAATGGTGTTGAATCCCATGAAACTGGAGTTTCAGGTTGCTGTGAGCTGCTCAGCTGTGGCTGAGAACAGACCTCAAGTTGTCTACAAGAAAAGCAAGTGTTTCTCATCACTGAATTTTCTCTCTTAATGGGCTTTCCATTCAAAACAAGAGTGTTAGAAGCTTCAGAATCAGCAGCCTGAGAGTGGCTTATGGATGATTTTTCCTGAGAAGCTGTGCTTACTCCAAGAGATTCTTAAATCTGCCTCTTATTCATCTTCATCTTATAGACAGAGCAACCAGATCTCTGAGAAACTAAAGCTCAAAATTCTCAGAGGTAGTCGGGATATTTTGATGTTGGACCAGGTGCTGTGGTGCCCTTGGTATCCTAATCTTGAGGTCAAGCCCAAGGTTAGGGGCCTGCTGTGGAGAACAAGGGATGGCCATATTCAGGGAACTCTAGTTTGCCTTGGAGAGAAGTCATGATAGCATTGGGCAAAAGATACTGTCTTAGGAATTTAAGGGATGCTCTGGGCCTCTGTGGCAAAAATGGCCACTATGTGTTGAGACTTTAAGCACAGAGGCAGGCAAGGAAACAAATACCATACCTTTGACCTTCCCTAAGTGTGTGTGAGGGGTTAAGTGCTGCCAGCTCAACAGAAAGGGTTGCTCAGGTGAGAAAACTGAGGTCATCAGGCGCTCTAGCCTGCCAAGTTGCTGGGAGCTGAACAGGGAAACCTGAGAATGGTGCACATGCGTCAATTCTTTCGTCACAGTCACGTGTCCCAGGCATTCTGCTAGGTGCTTTCTATGATGGTGCCAGGCAACTGCTCCCTTGGCTGGCAGCCCTCTTGTTGTTCCATACCCAGTGTGCAGCTCCAGGAGCTGGAACAAGAGTTCAGGGTAGGGCGGCTACTGCTGTGGGGCTCAGCCGCAGGTGCTGCCTGACAGGGCGGAGGGCCCAAACTTGGATGCACCTCAGTCCCCAGTTCCATTGGGGAGGGAGGGGGCTTTGGAATCCACTGCCCGGGGCAGGCCAGTGAGTGACAAGAATCAGGCAGAGACCTGCCCCGACACCCATGGTTTGTGTGTGGGGGAGGGGGGGTGAGGGGCGGGGCGGCAGGATCAGGGTTGTAGCAGGCTTCAATAGGGCAGGGTCAGGATTCTGGCTGAGCATCCACCTCCAGTGGAGGTCCAAGAGCCCTGTGTCCTGGGACAGGCCAGTGGGATAGAGGTGAACCTGCCTTTCAGTGCAAATCCCTGGGTGCCTCCGATGCAGAGTGCTGAGATGTGCTCAACGCCTGCTTGTTCTCCCAGGCTAAACCTTCCTCCAAATCAGTCATAGACCTAAGTCGCTCTCACACACCACAGAGTTGTGAGTCATTTTTTTCTGGACGCCTGAGACTAAGGTTTGAGGAAACAGGCCTACAATGCCTTCTGAGCCAAGCAGGGTGGTATTCAGGGCCCTGTGTTTTTGGTAGGGCGATGATCCTCCTCCTGTCTCTTTCCATGGAGACCCCTCTGAGCCTTCTGTTCTCTTCTGGACTCACTGTTTACTGCTTCTTGGAAACCTAACTAAATGTCCAAAATAACTGAGGGTTTTGTTGTTCTTGTTTTGTTTTTTCAAATACTTTTAGATGTAGAAGTTCTGTGGTGTTCGACCACCGCTACTTCTAGAGTGTGCACTTTGGGAGGATAAGCGTAGCTATGCTTAATTTTGTCCAATAGAGACAGTCAGTTAGGAAATAGATAGATGTAGGAATATGTGAGGACAATTGAAAAACGTTTTTATTGTGAATAGTCTTGCTCTGTCCCAGAAACTTTAAACAGAACTGCACCTTGGTATGGGAGCTCATGCACTCTACTGAGGGAGGAGGATTGCCACGGGTTGGCAGTCCAGCCAGAGGTACCCAGCAAGACCCTGTCTTGAAACCAAAGCAGTGGTAAAAGCTGTTGATGCTTGGAGGAAAGAGCCTGTCAGCCCTGTTTCTTCCCTTGCAGGTGGGGCTGGGAATCACCCAAACAGGATGCAGCTCCAGAAAGGGTCCTGGCTGCTCTAAAATATGGTTTTCCCCACGGGCCCTTAGCTTCTCCGCACAGGTGTCTTGTTTTCGGTCGCCATATGAAACCTACAAGAGAGATTAAGGAGGTCGAGCAAGGCAGTACTCTTCATTTCCATTAGGATCCTGTCGCCTGTGAATGTTTAATTTTGAGGGAAACCTTCACCCTGCTCTGGAGATAGATACTTTTGAGAGGCTGGGGCTGAATGCAGTCTGAGGGGGCAGCAGGTTGTTGCTCTTTGCCAGTGCTACACTTTTTAGGAGAAGAAAATGGAGTAGTAGTGTTCCTTCTTTCATTGCCTTTCCATGGGGCCATTTTTGTAAAATGAGGAATACAGTTTTACCCTTGAGGAAATAAAGTTTTTTGGGGGGAGTTTTTAAAGGAAGAGATAATAATAGAATAGTGTCTTAAAATTGTTCCAGGTCAAGTTCCCATTGCTTTTCTTTTTTTCTTGTTTGGACATTAAATCATCCACTGGTTTCAGATTTTGCTGAGCTGCTAAAGTAAGTTAGACTCTCAACTCATTTTGGGTATTGAATCTTTTAGTGATATAGATTAATCAAAATTTCAGCATTGACTAACACATACAATCCTAGGGAGTCTCTCTGTGACCTAACACATGTTAGGACAGGAGTCCCACTAAAATCTAAAAGCAGGAGAATTTCAATATCCATGTTTAGTGCTTTTGCTGGCTCACCAATATTTATGAATAGAGTATGATGCAAGATTCAATAGTTACCCGAATATAATAACAACACTTTTGTGCTGGGCATTTTAATTGCTACAACATAAAGAGCAATATTATAGTACAAGGTCTTCTGTCTTTGTCTTTGCATAATTCATTTGTAAGGTTCATCACTTAATCAGTACTGTAGGTTTTATTGAGATGCCATTTCTTGTGTATCCCAGGCTCAAGCATTGCCTGTATACTCAGAATGCTTGGATTTAAGTGTTAAGCTGGCTCAGCTTGCTCTTTCTTTCTAAGTCCCCCTCTCTCTCTCCCTGAGACTACTCACAGCCCCCTGGCTGTCCTCGAAATCCCTCAGTACACCAAGCTGGATTCAAAATCAGAGATCTTCTTCCTGATTGAGATATCCAAGAAGCAGAAAGACACACACAGTATATACCCACTTAGAATAGTATACTAGACTTATAAGATAAGACAAACATACTAAAATCTACACACCTAAAGAAGCTATAAAGAAGAGTTTCTGGGATAAGTTGATCAATCCTCACTTAGAAACACAAATGGGAATGGACATGGGAAGTAGGAGAAAACAAGAAACAGGACAGCAGCCTACCAACAGGGCCTCTGAAAGACTCTACCTAGCAGTATATTAAAGCAGATGCTGAGACTCATAACCAAACCTTGGGCAGAGTGCAGGGATTCATGAAAGAAGGGAAGTTATTAAGACATGGAGAGGATGGGATCGCCCCAAGGACCCAATATATCTGGGCACAGGGGCCTTTCTGAGACTGATTCTCCAACCAAGGACCATGCATGGATATAACCTAGAACCCCTGATCAGACATAGCCCATGGCAGCTCAGCATCCAAGTAGCTTAGCCTAGTAAGGGGAACAGGGATTGTCTTTGACATGAACTCAGTGGCAGGCTCTTTGACCCGCCCCCTTTGAGGGAGGAGCAGCCTTGCTAGGCCACAAAGGAGGGCATTGCAGCCAGTCCTGATGAGACCTTATAGACTAGGATCAGATGGAAGGGTGGGAGGACCTCCCTTATCAGTGGACTTAGAGAGGGACATGTTGAGGAGATGAGAGAGGGAGGATGAGATTTGGAGGAAATGAGGCAAGGGGCTACAGATGAGATACAAAGTAAATGACCTGTAATTAATATAAAAAATAAATATTATAAAATAAAAAAGTCAGAGAACTACCTGTCTTTGCCTCCCAAGTGCTGGGATTAAAGTCATGGGCTCCCTTAGCACTTGTAAACTGTTAGTAACAAATTGAAATCTCAGAATAGCCCACAGGCTTATAAAATGTGATCTGATGTCCTACTATGGCATCTGAAATATTTCTGCTACTCTCAGCCCACCTCTTCAGGTATTCTCCTTAGAACTCAGTAACAGAATAGCTTGCTCACCATTCCATATGCAATTTGTTCCCTGGTTCTTCTCGCTAGCTGAATCCCACGGCCTTTTCCCCTGTTTAAGATTCTGTCCCTTTTACCTTCATTGCTTATCTGCAGACTCCAGTCAAAGTTCTCCCCAGCTTTGTAAGACATATATCAAACACTTAGTTTCCTGGAGAATATTCCAGTCTCTTTGAACTGCAAAAGTATTATAGCCCTTAGCAACAGAATAGGATTTGTTCTCTTTTATATTATTTTCTCTGTGTGTGTGTACATATACTTTCATAAATACACGTATAAACACATATCAGAGAGAGTGCTGGAGTCAGGGGACAATTTCCTTTCCCTCCATATATTTATTTTCCTTTCAAAGATTTATTTCTTTATTATGTATACAATATTCTGTCTGTATATACACGTGTATACCGGTAGAGGGCACCTGCACACCAGAAGATCTCATTCTAGATGGTCCTGAGCCCCCATGGGGGTGCTGGGATTTGAACTCAGGAATTTAACCTCTGAGTCCTGTCTGCAGGCCCTCTACCATCGGTTTTAGGGATCCACCTTTGTAGTCACGTTAGTGTGGCAGGCACTGTTGTCCCCTGAGCCATTTTGTCTGCCCTGTTTTCTTTTTGACACTATTAATGTGTAGCCTAGGAAAGTCACCAACTTGTTTTGTAATCCAGGTTGACATCAAACTCTTGATCTTGTCTCCTTCAGTCACTTCAGCGCTAGGATTTTAAATGCTGACAACCACAATCAGTTTGGTATTTGCCTCATTTATCTATTTATTTATTCATTGTAATGTCTATGGATATTTTTCCTGAACTTATATCTGTCCACCACATGCAAGTCTCGCAACCACAGAGGAGGGGAAGGGTGTTAGCTTCTCTGAAACTTTAGATACAGTTGGAAGCAAGCTCTACAAGCTTCTTAAATCTGCCTCTTGTTCATCCTCAATCTCTAGGCAGAGCAACTAAGTCTCTGAGAAGCTAAAGCTCAAAGTTCTCAGAGCTAGTCGCGATATTATGGTGTTGGACCAGGTGCTGTGGTGCCCTTGGTATCCTAATCTTGAGGCCAAGCCCAGGGTTAGGGGCCTACTGTGGAGAACAAGGGATGGCCATATTCAGGGAACTCTAGTTTGCTGTGGAGACAAGTCATGAGAGCATAGGGCAAAAGATAAGTGTCTTAGGAATTTAAGGGATGCTCCGGGGCTCTGGGGCAAAAAGGGGCCACTATGTGCTGAGACTTGGGCCCCATGCAGATTTAAGTCTACGCAAAATTAACGTGGGGAAGAGGAGGGCAAAAGTTAAGAGATAGGCCAGAAAGCTGTGCCTCTGGACTGGTGGGGGGCACTGTTGGGAGACGCTTAGAAAACCCTCTTTAATCCTGGAGCAAGAAGAGGCGAGGACCCTATCAGCACCAAGTCTTGATCTGTGTGACCTTGGTTCAGCCTCTCTTGGGCGCCTCAGTATCCTCCTCACCAGGGAACTGGAGTCGACCCCAAGCACAGACAGAGGCGGTGAAGAAAACAAATGCCCTACCGTGGACAATCCCTAAGTGTGTGCGAGAGGACAAGTGCTGCCAGCTCAAAACAGAAAGGGTTGCTCGGGTGAGAATACCAAGATGGGATCCTCGAACCTGCCAAGGTGCTAGGGGCACACCTGGGACTGGTGCGCATGGGCCAAGTCTTCCATCATAGTCATGTGCCCCAGGCATTCTGCACGGGGGCTGGGCGAGCACTCTCCGACTGACAGGTCTCGCTGAGGAATCGGCGGGAAGAATTCTTTTGTTCTTCGGGAGGAGAGGCTGTTGATTGGACATGACCTCAGTCAGGGGCGGGCTCTTTGCTGTCCTCGGTTACCAGGATGGCCGGCCCCTGCCCCCTCGGCTGGCAGCCCTCTCGGTGCTGATCCCTACCCAGTGGGCAGCGCCAGGAGCTGCACCAAGCGGTCAGTGTAGGGCTGCTACTGCTGTGGGCCTCAGCCGCCTGTGCTGCCTGCCAGGGCCACGGGCCCAAACCTGGACGCGCTGTGGCCACCAGTTCCCGTGCAGTGCCTTGGTCACCCGCTGCTGCCCGGGGCTGGCCAGTGAGTGACAGGAGTCAGCCCAAAAGACACGCAGGACAGCCATGGTGGGGGGTGAGGGGCGGGGCGGCAAGAGCGGGGTTGTGGTAGGCTTCCATAGGGCAAGGTCAGGACTCTGGGGAAGCATCCCTGGAAATAGCACTCCAGCTTCCCGGTTGGCCTTGAGCACAGTCTTCCAGATGATGGCAGGGAGGCTGGGAGGACAGCCCAAGTGGAGGTCGGAGAGCCCTGTGCCTCGGAACTGTCCAGTGGGGTAGCAGTGAACCTGTGTTTCAGTCCGAATCCCTGGGTGCCTCAGACGCGGAGTGCTGAGATGTGCTCACTGCCTGCTTGTTCTCCTAGCCTAAACCTTCCTCCAAATCAGTCATGGACCTAAGTCCACACACACCACAGCGTTGTGAGTCATTTTTTCTGGATGCCTGAGACTAAGGTTTGAGGAAACAGGCCTACAATGCCTTCTGAGCCAAGCAGGGTGGTATTCAGGGCCCTGTGTTTTCGGTAGGGCGATGATCCTCCTCCTGTCTCTTTCCACGGAGACCCCTCTGAGCCTTCTGTGCTCCTCTGGACTCACTGTTTACTGCTTCTTGAAAAACCTAGTCAAATGTCCACCGTGGCTGCTGTTTTTGTTTATCGTTTATTGCTTTTTTGTCTTTTTTTTTTTTTCCCCGAGGTGTAAGTTCTGTGGTGTTCGACTACCATTTCTGGAGCGTGTGCTTTAGGAGGATAAGGGTGATGATGATTTATTTTATCCCCTAAGGCGACAGTCTGTTAAGAGATAGATGTAGGAGTAAGTTAGACTATTGAAAAAAAAATGTTTTTATTGTGAATAGACTTGCTCTATTCCAGAAACTTTAAACAGAACTGCATCTTGGTATGGGAGCTCATGCACTCTACTGAGGGAGGAGGATTGCCACGGGTTGGCAGTCCAGCCAGAGGTACCCAGCAAGACCCTGTCTTGAAACCAAAGCAGTGGTAAAAGCTGTTAATGCTTGGAGGAAAGAGCCTGTCAGCCCTATTTCTGATGTTGCAGGTGGGGCTGGGAATCACCCAAACAGGATGCAGCTCCAGAAAGGGTCCTGGCTGCCCTAAACCATGTTTTTTCCTCATGGGCCCTTAGCTTCTCCCCACAGGTGTCTTGTTTTCGTCGCCATATGAAACCTGCAAGAGAGATTAAGGAGGTGAAGCCAGGCAGTATTCTTCACTTCCATTAGGATGCTGCAGCCTGTGAATGTTTAATTTTGAGGGAAACCTGCACCCTGCTCTGGAGATAGATACCTTTGAGAGGCTGGGGCTGAATGCAGTCTGAGGGGGCAGCAGGTTGTTGCTCTTTGCCAGTGCTACACTGGTGAGGAGAGGGAAATTGAGTAGTAGTGCTCTTGTTTTTCATTGCCCTTCCACGGGGCCATTTTTTTAAATGATGATTACAGTTTTAGCTTTGAGGAAATAATTTTTGGGGTCCGATTGCCTTTCTTTTCTTTTTCCTGTTTGGAAATTAAGTCATCCGCAGGTTTAAATTTTTGCTGTATCTGCTGAAGTAAGTTAGATTCTTACCCTCTTTTGGGTGTTGAATCTCCTAGTGATGTAGATGACTCAAGTTGTCCTAACTGGTTAATGCATACAATCTTAGGGAATCTCTCCTTGACCTAATCCATGTTAGGCCAGAAGTCCCAGGAAAATCTGAAAGCAGGAGAATTTCATTATCCATGTTTAATGCTTTTGCTAGCTCATGAATATTTATGAATAGGGTATGATGCTTGATTCAATAGTTACCAGAATACAATATCATCATTTTTTTGCTGGGCATTTTAATTGCTACAACATAAAGAACAATATTATAGTAGTAGTGTTATGCCAGGTTCACGGGACCCTCAGAGACCACCAGGAGACGACTCGATGCAATTGCAAGAGAGCTTTATTACGAGAGCGATCGAACTCGGGACCCAAGTCTCACTGGCGCAGCAGTTGAGAAGTGGGACCCCGAGCTCTGAGTGAACAGGATTTTTAAAGGGAAAGTCTGTGAGCAGGGGGTTTCCATGGCAGCAAGCAGGGTGGCACAAGCCTTGGCGTTACAGAATTGGGTGAAGTTTAGCAGGGCAGGGTGACCTTTTCTGAGGCACACAATCACAATGGCTAAGGCATATAATCACAATGGCTATTTTTCTAAACCATATCTGAAACATTGCGGAGAATTTTCCCACCCGATTTTTAACCGATTCCCATTGATTATTGCCAGGGAGTTTGTCTCTATTTTTTATGAAGCATTTATTCTATTATATTTCCTGCAGGCTGTTGCTAGGAGAGTTAACTTTGTTTTCTGCCAGGTGTACACTCTGTGATATTTCCTGGTACCTGAATTCAGTTCCCAGTCAAAATCTTTATTTCAAAATGGAGTTATATTCTGGCTAAATTAAACTCTTCAGTAGGTCTTCTGTTTCTGTCTTTGCATAATTCATTTGTAAGGTTCAGCACTTACTCAGCACTCTAGGTTTCTTTTGAGATGCCATTCCTTGTGTATCCCAGGCTCAAGAGTTGGCTGTCTCCTCCAAGTGCTTGGATTTATGTGTTCAACTGCCTCAGCTTGCCCTTTCTTTCTAAGTCTCTCTCTCTCTCTCTCTCTCTCTCTCTCTCTCTCTCTAACTCTCCACAGCCCCCTGGCTGTCCTCAAACTCCCTCTGTAGACAATGCTGGCTTCAAGATCAGAGATGTACCTGTCTTTGTCTCCCAAATGCTGGGATTAAAGTCATGGTCTGCCTTTGAAATTTTAAACTCTTAATAACAAGTTGAAATCACAAATGATAGGTAATGTACACTGGTCAGAAATTTACACATACAGAGGCAGGCAGATCTCTGTGAGTTGGAGGCCACTCTGGTCTACAAAGCGAACTTCAGGACAGCCAGGTGTCCAGTACATTCAAAGAGAAACCCTGGCCTCAAGGAAAAAGAAAAGAGCCCACAGGATTATAGAATGAGATCTGATGTCCTAATGTGGCATCCAAAATGTTGTTGCTAGCCTCAGCCCACCTCTTCGGGTTTTATCCTTAGAACTCAGCAACAGAACAGCTAGCTCAGCATTCCATATGGATTTTGCTCCCTGGTTCTTCTGGCTAGCTGAATCATGTGACCTTTTCCCCCTGTTTAAGGTTGGAGGAGTGGCAGTGATCACATGTCGGCTGCTGCAAAGAACTGGATTCTCCTCTCAGGTCATCCTCAGAAAAGCTATCTTTGCTGTGCAGTAAATGATCTGGAGATCTGACCCTGGTTGTGGAACCTGTTTGCATTCCTGCTTGCAGAATACAGGGTTGTATTCCCACTTTATCCTTCCAGACCACCCTAGGAGATCTGTAAGCCTCTGCCCTGGAAATTGCTAGGAATCCTTGGAAGGGAAAGAAAGAAGAGTGTAGGATGGACTAGAAACAGGGTTGAATGAGTTCCAGAAAGCAGGCTTCTGAAACTCGTGGACAACAACCTGCTGAAGACAACTCTGAGAAATCAATTCGAAGCAACATGCAGAGACGTCAGATGAGAGGAGCTGCCTCAGGAAAGGAGTCAGCTGGTTCCCAGGAAGAGAATGTTGAACCAGCTATTCCAGGAAGATGTGGAGGTCACCCTGCTGAGAACTTCCCTTCTGGTTCAGTGCAGAAGACAAGGAAGAACCAGCAGAAGACTCCTGGCAATGGAGATGGTGGCAGTAGCAGCGAAATGCCCCAGCCCCCACGGAAGGAAAGGGCAGGAGCCGATGCCACTGTGGAGAGTGAGGCGGCATTGAAGAAGAACAGAGTGGATGTGGAAGTGGAAGTGAAGATTCCTGAAGAATTAAAGCCATGGCTGGTGGAGGACTGGGACTTGGTTACTAGGCAGAAGCAGTTGTTCCAACTCCCTGCTAAAGAGAATGTAGATGTCATTCTTGAGGAGTATGCCAAGTGTACCAAGTCCTAGCGAAGTGCTGACAATAAGGAGTATGCAGTTGATGAAGTTGTGGGCGGGATAAAAGAGTATTTCAATGTGATGCTGGGCACTCAGCTGCTCTACGAGTTTGAAAGGCCCCAGTATGCTGAGATCCTGCTGGCTCACCCTGATGCGCCAGTGTCACACATCTATGGGGCACCACACCTACTGAGATTATTTGTGAGAATTGGGGCAATGTTGGCCTTTACGCACCTCGATGAGAAAAGCCTGTCATTACTGCTGGGCTATTTGCATGATTTCCTTAAGCATCTGGCAAAGAATTCTGCTTCGCTGTTTACTGCCAGAGATTACCAAGTGGCTTCTGCTGAGTATCACCGCAAAGCCCTGTGAAGGTCTACTGACCAATCGTTATTGTCTGATGCCTGTAAACACTTTTGTTTAGTCCTTTCAGTGTAGAAGTGACATTGTTTAAAACTGTCAGTGTAAAATAGGGCCTATGTTAGGTTGATTTCCTGTTGTGTTGTAAGAAGAAATAAACGGAGTGTCTCCTGACACCTTTCCTCACGTAAAAGTTGCTACCAGTGTATGCAGTAATTAGACAAAGAAGAAATTCAGTAGAACATTTTATTGCCTAGTTGAAGACATTGCTTGGATACTGGTGGTTCTATCCCTTTTGACACTACATAGTTTTCTAACACGTGTTAATGCTACATGGTGAGATGCCCTGGTTCCTAGTGCCAAAGGTTCAACTTAAATGTGTATGCCTGAAAACCCATGCATTTGTGCTCTTATTTCTTGTGGTGCTTGACGTGAACAGCCCATTCTCTGTAGATCCATTGTTGGTTGTTCCTTAGGCATTCATGCTATCATTGCTCAAATTGTTGAAAGATGATGGTTTGTTTCCTGGTTTCTGTATTTGAGTCTAATGCACATTCAAACACGATAGAGGCAATGCATTATTGTGTAGCCACAGTTTTCTGAAAAGATGATGGTTTGGGAATCGTATTTCAGATCTTAAATAAAATTGTTTCTAAATTTCAAAGCATAAAAAAATGATTCTGTCCCTTTGCCTTCATTGCTTACCTCCAGAGTCCAGTCCAAGTTCTTCCCAGCTTTTTTAAAGACATCTTTCAAACAATTAGGTTCCCGGAGAATTAAGAGCCTTTGTTTATTATGCTCTTGTAAAACATTTTAGAAAAGTTCTGTAAATGTGAAAAAGTAAATGTGTTTATTCATTATTAAATTTAAAAAATCAAAGAGGGAATGGAGGTGTAGCACAGTGGTAGAGTAATGGCCTAACACATACAATGCTCTAGGCCAGTTCAACCTTTACACAACTATGACCCTTTAATACAGTTCCTCATGTTGTGGTGACACCCCAATCATGGACTTTTTACTCCCACTTAAAGCACTCCTTCCTAGACCCACAGTCTAGATTTTGGCAACTACCTGCAACTATTCCACCTCAGAAATACTAAATCCTAACCAGTCTTGTACTACAATAGAATATATTAATTAATTATGACTTAGTTCACTTACAGTTAAATATAGGAATGGTGCTAGCATAATCAAGATGTCCCTTGGTCTATAACACAGCTTTTCTCAATACTCTGACAAATGTTAAAAGCTTAGCAATATGGAAAGCCCTTAAACAGAAAGATCTGATATTTTAACAGAATTATATCCCTAAATTGCACAGCATGCCACTATGTTAAGCCATCAGAGCAACAAGACAAGGGACACAGGTTAGAGGTGTTAAGAAGGTTTCTTATATGAGTACAGATTCACCCATTCACTTCCAGCACATATGTCCAGCAGTATGGGAAGTTAAGAGAATCAGAATTGGCATTAGAAAATTAGCCCACAATCCCATAGGATAGGACTTTTATCAACTAGAGTTCAAAATACAGTTTGCTTTGCCTTTACTTAGACTTCATTAATTCAAAAGTTACTGAGGTCAATACTTTCTCCCCTTCCCTGAGGATAGTTCAAATATGTTATGCAATGAAGATTATTTCATCAAGTTGGGTAGAGTGGTTTACATCTACAATCTCAGCACTTGGGAGTTAGAAGCAGAAAATTAGGAATTCAAATTTGCTTTCAGCTACACATAGTGACTTCAAGGACAGCCTGGGCTACATGAGGCCTTACCACAGTGGTTCTCAACCTTCTTAATTCTGAGACCCTTTAACAGAGTTCCTCATGTTGGGGTGAACCCCAACCATAAAATTATTTCATTGCTGTTTTGTAACCGTATTTTTGTTACATGTATGAATCATAATGTAAATATACAGGTTATCTAATATGTGACTCCTGTGAAAGACTCATTTGACCCCCAAAGGGGTTGTGACTCACAGTTTGCGAGCTGCTACCCCATCAAAAAGTACAAAGGAGTAAGTTGAGTGGAGAGCAGAAAGAAAATGAGAAAGGTGGAAAGTACCTAGATTATTTTGTCAAGCTGGGCCTGGTAGTGTTGACCTGTCACCCAGCTACTTAGTGTACTGAAGGAGGCAGCTTGCAAAACCAATGACTACATAGGCAACTTATATAGACCCTGTCTCAAAAAATTAAAACAGGCCAGGAATATAGCACAGCAGTAAGCCATTTAGCCAGAATGCATTGAAACGCTACTTAAAAAATAAAAAT
Organism: Meriones unguiculatus; assembly: GCF_030254825.1. NCBI lineage: Eukaryota > Metazoa > Chordata > Mammalia > Rodentia > Muridae > Meriones > Meriones unguiculatus. The sequence continues at coordinate 160,000,000 of NC_083369.1, read as the reverse complement.
CACATTCTGCAGTCTACCCTGGAGTTTTTGCCTGTCTCCTAAATGATTTTTTATATTTGTGTTCATTACAGTTCTTGGTATTATAAAGTTCTATGGTTTGCCTAAGACACAATGCCATGTATCCACAACTACAGTACCACAAGCACACAACATATTTTTACTGTCTGAAAATACCCTCTATACTTAGTCTATTTGATCCCATTCCTTGGACAACCACATTTTTTTCACTATATCTACTCTTTTACCTTTCTACTTAGTCATTTTAGACAGGTTGCCTTCAGTTAGGAATATGGAGTTCAAATTCAACATGTCTGCATGACCTGATGGCTCACTTCATTAGTCATTGATCATATCCCATTACATCAAACTTCTTGGGTCTCTTGATTCCATCTGTCACTAATTAATGAAAGTTATCTTGGTTGCTACAACTTTAAAGATCATCAGTAAATTTGGTGCAAACATTGACCAGCAGAGAAGGTTTAGGTATTCAGATGAGTTAGGTAAATATTTGGGTATACTGCTGATGGGAAGTAGGATAAACATATACTTTGCTGTGGTAGTACAGCCAACCATCTCCAAAGTGGCTATATCATTGTGCATCCCCACTAACAATAATTTGAGGTTTTGTTGTTAGATAGCCACACCAACACCTGGCACACTCTCAGGTTATGGTTAAAATTTAGCCATTCTAACATGTGTATTTCCTGTTTGGGGTTTAGGGTTTGTTTTGTTTTAAAGGGGCTTTTCATTTCAATTAAGTAGGTGTCAAGAACACACCCTCAAGAAGAATCTAAACCTGCAGAGTCAGACATGTGCAATGCTAGCACACAAACAACAGTGGGAACTGACCTAAGCTTGCAGATCATTAGAACTTTGACAGCTGTGTTGTTACAAAGTTCCACACTCCTAAGTAATTACCCCAGCCTCACCCTCCCAGGGTCCTGTTATTTCTAATGCACAGTTGTATGGAAAACAAGGTTTTCTCCACAATGCATTTGTGGCATTGCAGCAGAAATTCCTGTTGTCTACTTATAGAACACGCTATATGAAGACTTCACGTTTAAAGTTTATCTAATTCTCTGAATCTTTCCTTGGGATTTTTTCTTCTTCTTCTTCTTCCGGAACAAACTTACAGGAGAATCTCTTAAAAGGCCTCAAATGCCCTTGATTTCCTTCATAAGCCTATCCTTCCACCACCCTTACCAGAAAAGCCATGGCCATGGCCTTTCATCAGTATCACAGTCCACTTTCCCTGCTACTACCCTATCAGTCAATGTGGTAAAAGATCACTGCCAAGATTTCAGTTATTCTAAAAGGATCATCCACTTCGTCTTCATTCATAATAAGCTTTTTAAGATTGGTGAGTTTATTTTGTGAAGAAAATGAGAGGCCATTAGATGTAGTCAAAGTCAGCTCTCCACTCTGCTATTCCAATGTGATCCATGTCCACACCAGCCTGACTTCCATGTTTTTTTTCTCCTCTCCAGGACCTACTACCTGTGTTCTGCAAAGACTGCTACTGGTCTTTACCTCATCAGCCGTCAAACTAAGTATCTTTAGCAATTTCTTCTTGAATTTTACCTCACCCTTTGAGAACACAACGTCCCCACAATTACTCACTTTTATCACAACGTTCAGTGCCTCCGTGTGATAAACCATTGTCCCTGTCAGTATTGTATTAAGGTTGGTATTGAGTAACAAATTTACCTTTACCTAAAATCATACTCTTATACCAATTTAAACATCACTTCAGTTTTACTTACAAACTGAATGAAGACGGATGCAGAACTAATACAACTGCTGTCACATTACTTTCAAAAGTCTTGATTACGTGGAATTTCCATCTACCCTGATGATATTAGAATCTGGCCCTCTGCCAAAATGTAACCAAATATTGGTCATTAAAAGCAGAGATGTTTTTCCCTTAACCTTTTAAAGATAACCTTTTTATGTTCCTCAAGCATGCCCTTTCTGCCACATCCTCTCTACTTGCAACCTCCACTTATTCTTTCAACTCCTGACAGTTGGGTTTTATTTCCATCATGAAATACAGACTGTTATCCCTAAGGCTACAATGGTCTTATTCCAAAACCAGTGATCAATTTTCCAGGTCTATCCACTACACACTACACTATCCACTATATACAGTACCTCTTCCTCCTTTCTAATTTCCACAGCTTAGTTCCCATGACACTACTCTCCTTTCGACCCAGGTACATTGAAACAGCTTCTTCTTGGGCCTCCATCTGCCTGTTAAGGATGCATTAATGTTCTGCCTCTGCCACAGCTGTCTCCCTTTCTAATTTCCATAGTTCAGGTCCCATGACAATACTCTCCTTTCCAACCAGGTACCTCAAAACAGTTTCTTCTTGGGCCTCCATCTGCCTGTTAATGATCCATTAATGTTCTTCCTCTGCCATAGCTCTCTCCCTCTATACAGTAAAACACTGTCAGTTCAACTATCTCCTCCAGGTAAGTCCCCAAACAGGGCTAACAATAATCCCTCTTCCCAGGCTTCAGATAACTTAAAAACCCTTTCCAGGAGTAAGGTCCTCACATTGTCCCTAATGAAGAAAGCAGGGCTCAGATTCTGTGGTGCCACAATACTCTGCATTTTATTACTACTCACATTCCAATCTAAGCCAACACATGTGTTATGGTTCTACTTGTGAACTGTCCTTCACAAGCACATGTTTAAAATTGGTCCCTTGCTGTGAGATCAGGGAAGTATGTTGGAAACTTAAAGAGGTGGTATCCATTGAGTTTCAATAAGTGAGTGGTTGAGGGTGGACCAGAGGTGTTATTTCCTGATCCATAGAACAAAGGAAGCAGCCTCAGAATCCTGTTGCCTCCAAGAACCCCAACATGCCTTCCCCACTATGGAGGACTGTGTAACCCTCAAAAGGATGAACTGAAATAAACCAATCCTACCACATTTTGTTTCTGCAACTCCTTTTCTCACAGTGTTGAGAAAAGTAACTAATCCAACATGTTAGCACCCTGTGTGAAGATTACTAACTCATATAGTAACACCTGTGAAAAGCTCTAGACAATAAAATGTGTAGTTCCTCATTAGGCATCATACCTCCCCAGAGCTTCAAATGAGAAGGAAAGATAAGCCAGTCACAGAGCAAAGATCCAAAATCTGCAACTGTAGTTGAGTCTCAGCTATAGAATTGGTACAGCTTTGTGAATTTCCATGGCTGAGATCACTTAAAGACCCTTGATTCCAGAACTTACTCTGGTCCTTCTGTGAAGCTTTCTTTTCTTTCAGCAACTCCTGATTTCCATGAAAATATCATACTAAGATTCCATTTTCTAGGGCCTGGCATGGTGGCACACACCCGTATTCCTACCATTCAGAAAGCTGAGAGGTAGATGGATCTCTGAGTTAAAAGCCAGCCTAGTCTATATAGTAACTTCCAGGCCAGCCAAGGCTACATTGTGAGATCCTGTTTCATAAACAAACAAAAGATTCTCATTTTCAATTATCCTCAAGGATATTATAACGCAGTGCTAACATCATCCAAACCAATTTGATTCAAGGTTTACTTTAAGGAATCAATAGAGCTATGTAAGTCATACTTCTCTCATTATTCTTCACATTCCTCATATATTCCTCAGAAATATATATGCATTTCTCTATCCCTTCCCACTATGCAAGTTACATTCTTTAAAGCAACAGATTTTTAAAAGAATTGGCATTTTTTTCTTGTACACTAATTCTATCTTTCAATCAGTGTGTGGTCTTAAATTAAAATATGAGTCAGGCAATTCCTTTTTAAAATCTCTTGATGATTCTCTATGTCCCACAGAATAAAGTCTAATCTTACAGATCCAAACACTTAGAATAACTGTTTACTCCATGCTTTTGACTTTCATCCATTCTGCCCTAGACCTTTCTCTTATCTTTTAAGCTTGGCTACCGAGCTTAACTTTTCCAAGAAACAGCAGTGGTTCTCAACTGTAGGTTGAGGTCCATTGGTGGCGGGGTCAAATGATTCTTTCACAAGAGTTGCCTAAGAATATCAGAAAACAGATGCTTACACTGCAATTCATAATATTAGTAAAATTACAGTTATGAAGTAGCAACAAATATAATTTTGTGGTTGGAGTCACCACAACATGAGGTCACAGCATTAGGAAGTATGAGAGCCAGCCTGAGTTAGAGGCTCCTATCTTCCACAGTATCATTCTAAAATTTCCCCAACTACTTCATTTTGTTTTCTTTTAACTCTGTACAGTCAAAGACGGTATTTTAATCCTTTTTAAGCCCAGAAACTTGCACCAAGTAAAAATGGAATTTACATGAATGAATGAATGAGTTGAGTGGACAAGGTATATGAAATTAACAGAATTTTCTGCTAGTTTTTTTCTGAGTATAATTATTAAGTTCCATCAAAGCAAATTTATCAAAACTTTAGCAAGGAGATTCAAGGGAAAACTCGGTTCACTTCTAATTAATTTGATTTTTTTTTGTTTTGATACAAGATCTTAGTATGAAAAAAAGGCTAGCAAAATAAAACTCTCTGTCTTCAACCTCCCACACATCCTGAAATTACAAGTACTCACCACCATGCCCATTATAAATTTGTTTTTAAAGAACTCTTAAATTACCCATATATATATATATATATATATATATATATATATATATATATATAGTGTGTGTGTGTGTGTAAGTATCTGCAGAGTAAATGAGTCTTCTTCCTCAATCACTTTTTAGTCTTGTTTTATGAGCTCTCACTGAACCTGGAACTGGCTGTTCTCTGGCTGAAAATTCCCTAAGAGATACCTGTGTTCATTTGGCCAACCCATCACGCCCCCCCCCCCCCCTCCACACACCAAGAGTTTCAGGTGCACACTGACACAAACTGCTTTCATGGGAGTGGTGGTGATCTGAACTCTGGTCCTCATGCTTGTAGAGAAAACACTTTACCCACTAAGCCACCTTCTTAGCACCCCTATCATGCTCCTTTGTCTTTCTAAGCAAACATTTCTCAAGATATTTGATCAGACTTAACAAATATATTTTTAAGTCTGTGAGATGACTCAGTGAATAGGAGTACCACAATGACCTAAATTCCAGGCCACAGGACCCACAAGATGGAAAGAGAATCAGCATTTGAAATTTTCCTCTGACCTTCACATGTATGTGCTCATAACACACAATAGCACACAAGCCTGCATGTACATTCCTTATTACATTAAAAATATAATAAGAAAAAAAGTACAGTTTCCGGGAATTATATTTAGTAAGGGTTAAAGACTAGTAACTGCTGCGACTTGGGGAGATTGCTTTGCAAAAACACAACTTGACGCTCTCCCAGGACCCGAGTTTGGTTCTTGGCACAGACACCAAGTGGGTCACAATTGTTAGTAACTCCAGTTCGAGGGGATCCAATGCCCTCTTCTGGACACCAGGGCACACGCACTCAGGCATGCATACCCGACACCCACACATCAAAAGAATAAAGATGCTACAATTAAAAGGTGCACTTTTCGGGTTTTGTCGTTTTTTGTTTTTTGTTTTTTTGTTTTGTTTTGTTTTTTTTGGTGGGAGCTGTAGGTCTAGCTTGGGCTGAGGTACAGACAGTGTGGTCTGTGGCAGATTCTGCTGGACGCCTCCTGCCTCCTCCGAAGAGGGAGTAGGGTTTTGGGTGCTTGGAAATGCCTGGGGATCACCTCTCAGTGTGTCTCCTCCCAGAGGAGTCTGCCGTGTCCTGATTCTAGATGGAATCAGATCATGGTTAGTCTCTTACTTCTTGGAAGTCTAGATAACTCTGTTCTGGGTTTATCAGCCCCTTCACTTACCAATTTCCGTGTTGTGGGTCCTCTCCCCTTCAGCTAAGCTGCACACTAGCTGCCGCCATCTTGGAAGATCTAGAAAAGATCATTCTGAGTGAAATATCCCAGAAGGAGAAAAACAAACATGGCACATACTCACTTATATAGACATATAAGATACGATAAACATAATGAAATCTATACACCTAAAAAAGATAATCAAGAGAGCAGATATGGGGTAAGATGATCAATCCTCTTTTAGAAAGACAGATGTGATGTGCATTGAATGTATGACAGGAGTCTACTGAAGGAAAATTTCATCCTAACATTATAAAATTAAATTATTATTTAAGTCCATAAAAATTAGGGAGTCTCAGTGTCTTCAGTTCTTAGATAAAATATAAGAATTTCACTGAATAAAAGGTGGATCTTTTCTGGTGTTTAAAGCCATTCATTGCTGCTATACTTACTGCCTGCAAACTACAGCTTTAGCACACCACATTGGTTGACTGCCTGATTACAATGGAGTATGTTGCTGTGTCTTTGCCAGTTTTATAATTCTAATAAAATATATGGATTTTATTCAGAAGCTTTAAGGTTCAACATGAGTCACATTTTCTCGACGTAGGGAATCCCAAGAAGCTTCTGCGTATTTTATAGTAATCCACTGGCATAAAGATCACACTTATGACCATTGAATTGGATGTACTTTGACAAGAAAATTGCACAGTTATTGTTTAATTTTTGTAGCTTTGAACTTTCATTTCATGTATTTTGAGTCCATCAGAACATTTGCAATGTGAGAAGAGTGATATCAATAAAGCATCTCTTTCCACATGTGACAAAAAATAAAATAAAATAAAATAAAATAAAATAAAATAAAATAAAATAAAAGGTGCACTTCACCGTTTCATCACTTCTTCAGGCTCCCAAGTTCCAAATCTCTGTCATCTGTCCTAAGCACTGCAAGGCAGGACTACCAAAGTGTCCCAAATTTTCTGAAGCAGGACTGAATTTCAGTTACCTTTTCCCCTAATGAGAAATACCTTTGATGGCAACTGTCTTTCACTAAAGTGAAAATAAGTCAACACAAGAAATGAGTTATTACAAATAAAGCAGAGATAACAAAATTTGGAGACAGAAAAATTAGTTTTCTTTTTAATTTTTTAAAATTTATGCATAGAAGTGTTTTGCCTGCATGCATGTACGTGTTCCTGGTGGCCAAAGAGATCAGAAGAGGGCATGAGATTTTTTGGAACTGTAGTTATGGATAGTTTAACCACCATGTGGGTGCTAGAAATTAAACCCATGTCCTCTACAGGCTCAATAAGTGCCCTTACAGCTGAACCATCTCTTTAAACCCACAAAATGGTCAGTCCTGGCTGACTTACACAAGACTGTGAAAATCTAACCTTCAGGGGCTCCCACTTGCCAAATCTACTTTTGTCATATCTGTTTGTGTCTCTTTAAAGAGTCCTGATAGTGTTTGTGTGTATGCTTGCACTCGAAAGAAGGAGAGAGTGGATCTGTAATTGAAGCATTTATGCTAACTGATCCCAATGTCATAGTCATTAAATGATTCTTTAATAATATCAAAAATAAAATGTTATTATAATGAATTCTAAACCTGTTACTTTAGAAATTAATCAACTGACAATTTTTTAAATAAGAGGACCAGTCCTGAGTGTTTCAATAATAGCTTGTTACATAAAATGCCTCAAAATTTTATCATAAGACCAGCAAGGTGGCTCAATGGTAAGGACACCTGCCAACAAGTCTGATGACCTGAATTAGATCCCTAGAATTCACATGGAGGAAAGAGGGAATCCACTCCCACAAGATGTGATCTGAGCTCAACAACTGTACCATGTCAAACTGATAGGAGCAAACACCCACACACATGTACACAGCTAAAAGAAAAAAAAATAACATACACTATTCCATATACACCATAACTCTCCTGCAATTCAATCCATTTTTATCTAGGTATCTGTCATTTGAAACATGGTACCTTCCCATCTCTGAAGATACTGCTTCCAATTCCAATTCTAAATTGGATCAGCATTTCCAGTTTAGAATAAAATTATAAACACAGAATGTGTTTAAAGATCATCATTTTTGGAAAACAAGTTTGATCAATCTTTTACAATTTTGTAATACAAAAGAATGCAAAGAGTAATATATCACGTTAAAAAGGCAATGCAGCACAAGGATACATCACATAAAACATCTACTATTGTTTGTGAATTTTACATCTTATTAATCTACAACAATTCCTTTTTGCTCTTGAGTTAAAGTTGTACAGTGCATTTGGTGTCCCTCAAACGACATACTAACAAATAACCAAAAAAAAAAGTAACACAAGAAAAGACACAGACTTTAAAATAGCAAGACTCCATGAGGGTTTAGAAGAGAGACACTGTCTTTGTTACATGGGGAAAGGAGAGACAAAGGAGATAAAAGCTGGAGAACAGGATGACAACAAATCTGTTCTTCCAAACTTCATGATTCATGTTTATGAAACAACAATGTTCCCAAAAAGTGAATATCAATGTTACACAACAGAAAGTAAGAAAAATGACACAGGAAAACTGACAATCAAACCCCAACCACATAAGTATGCATTTGTTTCTGGCCTGGATGATTAATTTTACATAAAAGAAGTAAATACAACCAATCAAGGAATGTTACAATGCCAAATTAGCCACAATCATGAGAGTTAAGCTACCACAGAAATTTTCTTACTGACCATCTAGATCAACTCCCACAACACTCAGAAGACACTGAGGCCCTGTCTCCTAACAGAGTAAGTACCACCAGTGACTGTTGGGATTCAGGAAAGCTGGGATTCTTTGATCACTAACCTCCCCTACACAGTCTTTGCCTTTAGATTCTTTTTATTTACCATGAACGACAAATGTAAAATGAAGTTCTGTCAAATCTAACAAAAGCATTCTGGCAGCCAAAACAGAAGTAAACATAGCATAGCACTGTTCACACCAATTTAAAAACAAAATTAAGTAATAATCCACAAGGAAATCAACAAAATGTCCTAACTAAAAGGAAAAAAAAAACCCTTTGGTATTTTGAAATTTTCAGCCACTTAGATAAAGAGATATAATGTTCGAAATAGTCAGTACTTCTTTGGATCTATGAGAACAAGAAGAAATGTTACAAGGCCCATCTTTGTGTAGATTCTTTACAACCAAATCATTCAGCAGATTTTTGTTGCCATACTCATTTAAACAGTAGCTGATTTTTCAACGTTCTTCTCAAACCCCAGTTGTTAATTCTTTCCGAATCTTGCCACAGGTTTGTATATTCTACCTACATATCACTAGGATCTGAAGACCCCCCTTCCATTAGATCCAACAAAAAGAGCCTGCTTAGAATGTAAACACACCTCTGCTTTAGATTTAGAGCCTCTGGGATGTGTATCCAAACTGATAACACTGTATTGTTTTTTGCCTGTTCCACACAAGTAAACTTGATGCAGGCAATTAATCTGAGGTACAATTCAACCCAGCCCCTGTCCTTTATAATTTTCTATACAATTGAATTGTTTAAAGCTTTGTATTATCCTCGAAAAAGTTGGGATGGAAAGTAGCAGAAGCTTAAGGTGACTAAGTATGTTATCTGCAGATGCAAAATATAAGCCAGTTTTCTTCAAAAGGCTAATTGGTATCTTTAAAAACCCTTGTTTTCAACAAAACTTCATGTAACACCATCTGGAAACACAGGACATTTCCAATTTGGGATAGAGGAGGGGGCAGTTCTGCTCCCTGAATAAACAGGGAATCCTGAGGTTTCCCTCTCACTCTCCCAGTTGCTTTCAGTAAGGAACAATAATGGCCAGCTTGGGTCCCTTCTCATTTTGTACCCCTACACAATCTTGGACATAGTTTGGGACAAATAACCCACTGATTAGGCTCTCCCTCCTGTGTATGTAGGCTCTCGCTTAATTAGAAACTGTACCTTGGAATCCTGTCTTGCACTGCCACTGCATAAGATGAGATAACCTGACCCACTCTACCTGGAGAACAATGTAACCCAACTCTGGCCAATAGATTTATCTCAGGGAAATAGGAAGGAGTGATGTGTCCCATCATCCTGGATTCCCTCAAATCATCCCCCTCCGGGCCTAGGAAGCCCAGCTCCTTCCCTAGCCCAGAGCCTCACCCAGCACTGTCTGATCTCTAAGTGAGACCTGGAATCCTGTAACTCTGTAGTGCACCCACAGTTTATTTTGTGAGAGGTCGATGTACCTGAAATTGTCCTTCAGGCTCCAGGACCTGGGTAGTGGAGTCTTCTGCTCGTCCACCGCCGGGTAGAAGCTCTTCAAATGCTCTGTGGTTCCTGCTCAGAAAGGGGCCACCACACTACTCGAAGTCTCCAGAGCCAGGACTTGAACAGCTGCAGCTGATCCCGGAATGCCTCCTGTCCAGCCATGTGGAGCGCTGGCGGGGTTGGCCGCTGATGCGGTGGCCAGGGACTCCATGGGTGGCAGCAGATGGGGCAGCATAGAGGCCACCTCAGTTCCTAAGCCTCCACCAGGTGAGCCAGCCTGGGAGGAGTCGATGCTGGAGGCCATGGGCGCGGGCAGGGCATCTCCGGAGCCAGAGGCCCCATTGTCGGCTGGTGGCAGAGGCTGCTCAGACATCCCTGCAGAGACTCAGAGAGCAGCTCCTCCACTAGTCACAGCTTCCTCCTGTGCTTCCCTGGTCGCTGTCACTGTGACGCCCCCGAGGCGCTGTCACTGTGACGCCTAGTCTGCGCGCCCTGGAAGTCAAGCGCAGCGGTGGAGGAGACCCGCTCTGAGTGGGCCTGGGGAGCGAGGAAGCCTCTGCCTGGCGCTGGCGGCCAAGTGACCCAGAGTGGTGGGACGGCAAGGAGCGCTGGCGGGCGGGCCTGGGTGAGGTGGGGAAAAGAAGCAGAGAGCCTGCGAGGGGCGCTGCTCTCCCGTCTGTTTCCGGTGGGCAGACAAGCTGTGGAGACTCTGCGCGGGGGTGGCGCCAGCTGAGGGGGAGGCACCAGATGCGCCTGCTCGCTGGCTCTTTGGCAGCCTCTCAGGTGCAGGCTCAGCCCTGCTTCTCTCCTTGAGCCATTCCCTCAGACTCAGCAAGCCTGCTTTGCACCCAGGGAGAGCAATTGAGCCCTGCTGAGCCACAGGGAGCTTAGCCAGGGGTTCCCTAGTGGGTCCATAAAGGGCCACAGTAAACCATTTCTGAAGAAGTCTCTCTCTTAAACATTACTCTTTCGTTATTTAATTAATGAATGAGGAGTCCCTGAGAACGTCATGGGGGGAAAAAAAGCCACTTTAGGGATGCCAACCAAGACAAGCAAATGGTCAAAGGTCAGGAATGCGAAATGCTTGTGCATTTAGGAAGGGCTTCTGGAGATGTCTAAACATTTTATGAACGCATTAATTCTCATCATAGGCCTCTTTGTTAGGTAGCAAAAAATTACGCCCTTTTTTTTAAAAAACATGGGAATCTTTACTTGATGCATAGCAAATACCCCCAAACTCGGTGACATAAGATTTATAATAAATATATCTGTGGAGCAGGATTCTTCTGACTTAATAACTGTTCTATTTCTAGGAAAAAAAAAAAAAAGAACACATGTACACATGACTCAGGTGACTCATGTAAAAGAATGCTTTTACTTAGAGGCTTACTCACAGTTTTAATGCGTTAGTGGATCACCTGGACAGGAAACATGACAGCAGACAGTTAGGCTTTGTGGTGGAGAAGTAGCAAAGGAGCTCACAAATTGATCTGAAAGTTGCAGGTAGAGAGCCAGAGACCTAGAGAGCAAAAGAGAGAAAGAGAAATAGAGACAGAGATTGGGGCTGGTGTTAGTTTTTGACACCTCAAAGTCCAACACCAGAGATATGCTTCCTCCAATACGGAACCTCCTAGTCCTTTTCAAACAATTCCACTAACTGCAGACCAGTTAAGTATTCAAAGATACAAGCCTATGGGAGCCATTCCCATTCAAACCACCACACCTTCCCTGTGCCTTCTGCTTGAAAGAGCTTATCTCACACATTCAAAGTGTGTTGGCTGTGACTGTGTTGGCTGTGGCTGTGAGTCACCTTACCTCTTGACCTAGGAAGGATCTGATGACAAGCTCAGAGATATGGTCACTGGCAGGATTCCTTTACCTAGGAATAATACGGACACCACATCATTACTAGCTATTTGCCAGAAGTGGACCTCATCAAAATGGCAGCAGATTTTACCAAAGTGTGCATATCAAGAAGACAACAGCACCAGAACAAAACCCAGGATGAGGTGACACATTGTCATTTTGCCATAATGTCTATTAAAAGTAAACTGCTAATCCAGCTCACTTTGATGCAGAGAGACTTTCACAAGGCTAATAACTAATTTCATCTCAAAGAGTAAAATTGCTTGAGAAATATCTGAGAGAGAAATGAAAAGGGATATAAATATTACTGAACATACTTGGAATTTCATGATTCTTCCAACTCTTATAAGAGAGATACACCCAGCGAATGTTTTCACATTTTCATCTGGGAACCAGCTTTTAAAATCCAGATTAAAAATTACCCCAAGTCCAAAACTGTGTGTCATGACTCATCTTGGCTCTCAACTTCACACACCTAAAAGAGGGAATCTCAACAGAGGAATTGCCATCAGGTTGGCCTGTGGGCAAGTCTGTGGGCATTCTTCTTGATTTCTAGTTGATGTAGTGTGGCATAGTCCACTGTGGGCCTTTGGAATGTTCCTCAGGCTGGAGAACTTGAAACTGTATAAGAAAGGTGATTGAACCTCAGCTGACGTGTGGACCAGTAAGCAGTATTCCTCTGCGGTCTCTGCTTCAGTTCCTGCCTTCTGCATCCTCCTTTGACTTCCCTCAAGGCTGGACTATAACACAGAAGTGTAAGCCAGATAACCCTTTCCTCCACTAACCAGCTCTTAGTCATTTTGTTTATTCACAGCAACAGAAAACAAACTCAGACAGCCAGCCTATGCCTGTACTCTTCACCCTGACCCTGCCATGTTTGGTTCTGAGGTCTGTATGCCTAGCTCAACTCAACTCTGTCAGCCAAGTACCAGTTTGTCTGTGCCTCCACAGCTTGTCTCACTCTGTACTGACTCAATAGGTACAAATCAAATGAACTTAATTTTTCCTGAGTATGCTGAACAAGTACTCAGCTTCTTTTTGTTGTGGTGCAATCAGGTGCTCTCGTGATTAATAACTGCCGAAACTCTAACAATGTGGCCAAAGCATCTTCTCAAACAGAAATTACAAAGGCAAATACTCCAGACAACCACTGTAGGAGAGTGATCAATGCCAGGTAGAGAATAATAACAAACTGATGGGCATGAAATCGCAAATCACAGTGCTTATAAATACTTCACAGGATAACTAAAATAGCTGTGTGAGGCAGGGCTTGCCAGTGGGTCACCCGTAGGTGGTCTGAAGGTTCTGAATTCTTAGAGCTGAAAGTGCCAACCAATTACAGATGTCCTGGATCTATCTTCTGTTTGCCTGGGTCATCAAGGAGCCTAACACTGTTGTTGCTTGTCTCTACATACCTTGGGTAAAACAAAGCACCAGTTATGCTAGACATGTCACATAAATTAATGTGTGAATTATATGTCAATTAATCAGTAAATCTTATGAGATGGAGACTGTACCTCCAATGTTAGTGTTTGTCTAGCATTCATGAAGCCCTGAGTTTGATTCCTAGTACTGTACAAATCAGGCATAGTGGTAAATAGTGGTATATGCCTGCTAGCCCACAACTGGTAGGTTGATTGCAGGAGTATCAGAACTCTACATCTTCTTCAGCTAGATAGCAAGTGTGAAGTCAGCCTGAAATGCATGAAACCCTGACAAAAAAAAAAAAAAAAAAGCTGGGTGGTTGTGGTGCACACCATTAATCCCAGCACTCAGAAGGCAGAAGCAGTTAGATCTGTGAGTTCAAGGCTAGCCTGGTCTACATACTGAGTTGCATTACAGCCAAGGATACACAGTTCAATTCCCAGCAATACATGGTGGCTCACAACTGTCTATAACTTGTTTGAAGGATTTTCATGCTCTTTTCTGGCCTAAATGCAGGCAAAACACACATACTCATAAAACAACAACAACAAAAATAACAACACATTTATGTTTTAAATGTCTTTAAAAATATTGCAAGGTGTCACCGACCAGCAGTAACACCTGAATACCACCTGAGAGAGGGCTGGAAGAGAGAGAGAGAGAGAGAGAGAGAGAGAGAGAGAGAGAGAGAGGGCAACACAGAGAAGGACACAAAGTCTACATGCTGATCCAGGTGTCAATTTAATGGACATCAGGTTAACACTTAAGTAGGCAAAAAAGTACAAGCAGTTTCTCAGGTAGGAGCTTTACTTGGTCAAAACATAGCAGAGCTCACTCAAGGTTACACAGAGCCTGCTGTCTGGTTACTATGGCTGCACAGAGTTTCTCAGGGTCAGAGCAGTCCTCTGTACGACCACTAAAGTCAGTTCATGACAAACTGGACTTTGGAAAATAGCCAAAGCCAAGAGGCCAAATTCCACTGCTCAGATGCCATTAACTCCAAAAAGGCTGCAACAACAAGGCTGGAGGCATAACAATTGCCTTGTACCTGTGAGATCCTGAGCTTTCTGTATGGAGATTTGAATGAGAAATGCCCCAGAGTCTTGGTCTCCCATTGATGACTCTGGTTGAGGATGTTTGGGAGGATGTATATATCTAGGAGTGGGTGCTGAGTGCTTAAGGCCTCACTCTACTTCCCAGGTCATTCTTTTTGCTTTATGCTTGCAGTTCATGAAGTGTGTTCTCAACTTCCTGTTCCTGATGCCATGCTTTCTGCTTGTGCCCATGCCTCTGCTCTGCCATCGCAGACTCATAAACCTTAAGTTAGGTAAGTTTAAACTGGAACACTAAACCCAAATAAACTCTTTCTTCCATAAGTTATTATTGAAAGACTGCCATGAGCCTATCTAGACGGGGAGACCCCGCTTCCCAAGGAACAGCGAGACCAGCCTTCGGATGCAAGCCGCAAGAGGTTTATTTTGATACACGGGTACCCGGGGCGACCAAGCCTATCGGAGGACTTGCGCGCCTCTCGGTTAGGGTGACGGGTTTTTATAGGGCTCGGGAGCAGGAGGCGCGGTTACAGAAGCGAGAAGCAGTTACAGGGTTCTGATTGGGTGGTTTGAACAAAGCCGTAGTTAAGTCACGTACCCAGAACAGGGAAGGCGGGAAGGCAGATTGTGAGCAGGGTCACGTACCCACCCGGAACCGGAAGGCGGGAAAGAATGCAGCGGAGGTAGCTATCCCCTCAGGGAACTTACCGCTATACTGCGCCTACTCTACATAACAATCGCTGCTTATCTTTGGTCTTTCATTTCCCCCTTTCCTATGATCATTTGAAGACCCAATCTTGGGTCTTCCAGATATGACCCCTTGTATCTTATAGATTATTTTTTTATAATGGGATCTGGGGTCCCTTCAGGGTGGATATAGGGGTAGTAAGCCAAGGAGATTACAGGATCTCTCTAGGCTTTTAGCCCAGTTGCTGCAATATTAGTGTCCATTTCAGCTAAGCAGATGTCCAAGACAATAGCTAATGCCAGGGAGCCCCTTTTGACTTAGCATTTCAGCCTGCTAGGGGGGATTTGGGCGTAGATCCGTCTTCTGGAGCTTCTTCGAGCTGACCATTGGACCGTAGGCATCAGGGGCTAGGAAGGCTGAAATGCCAGTCAAAGGCTGGGCAATGGGGAAGTCCCAAGCATCTGGTTCGTTGATCCACCCGAAGAGGCAGGGAGCAATCATGTCAGTTTCCAGGAAGTCCAGATCTCAGCTTGCAGTCCACAGCTGATCCCGGACAGAGTTAAACAGGTGAAGATCTGCTGAGACAAATTCAGACTGGAGACAGGAGTTAAAATTTGTCTATTAAATGGGAAAGATCAGGGAAAATCTCATCTGCGATCCTTTTGAGCTATGCCAGATCGAGGTCACATCCCTGAAACTCATATGAAATTTTAGTACACAAAAGGAAATATACATAATTTTAAATACTCAGAAAAGTAACATATCAGCAAATCAAACATTTTGAGAGGAACAGGTAAAACTGCATCCCACTGAATGAGTATCAGTTAGCTGTTTGTTTTATAACCTTTATACACAACCTAAGTGTGTCCACAATAACATTTTTTTCTTCTGTGGGCATAGCTGTTTGTAATTAGTCACGAATGGGCATAGCTTGGCTATTTTTATACACTCAGCATATACTTTTAGTTTTCACTTTTACTTTTATGTTTACACTGGAAAGTTAGGCAGAAATACATTACTGGCTTTTAGTGCTAAACCCTGGATGCTTGGACTTTCCTTAACAAAGCAACTAGAAGGAATAGGTTTAGGATATTTCTGTGTCAAAATCTACCCCAGAAATGGCAGATATTAAGAATACCATACTAAAAGCTATGACTTTTGGGTCAGATACACACATTAAACAGATGTTTTTAAAATAACGAGAAGCACCTTTAGTCTATCTTTAGAAGCCAACAAAGGAAATTAAAATCTTAACCTGGTGACTGAATAATAAGCAGTTACTGCTCCATCAACTTATCTGAACTCTATTGATCAATGTCAACACTCTGAACTTTTAAAATTTTATAACATAAGCACAATAGTAGCAAAGAGGGGGGAGAAATTTAAAATATTCCTAAAAAAAAACTACTTAGACTCTCCAATCTTTTGTATTTATCAACCCTGAAACATTTTTTTTAACTAAATAATAACACTCTAGATTTTTACAACCTAAACTCCTATATTCTCAGACCCTATATAAGCTCCACTTATTTATCTTAAGACATGAGTCCTGTGAACAAGGCAAACCTGTCTTTTTTTCTAAATAAGGTATCTAGTACTCTGTGGTTCTAGCTAATGAGCTGATCAATGAGCTAACAGTTGATCTAATTGTCTTTTCTCTAGCTGCAAAGCTACCGTAAGCTTAGCATAGCCGTCAAGGTGTTCAGAGACCTGAGAAGGATAAATTATAAGCTAAATAAATTCCAATCCATGTGCCAATCAAAATGACAGGGATGACTAGTTAGCCCATTACCTAGGCAGTGTCCCTGGCTCCTGTGTTTCAGCATCCTGAACAGACGCAGTTCTGCCAGGCACATAAGATGAGAGACTGTTTCTGTGGAGAAAGAAACGAGAGAATGGCCTCACCTCGCCCTTAGCAACGTGAAACATTGACTCCAGGTGTCCACAGTTTTGGCTGGGCCTTAGCAGTGGGCCAGTTGAGGCAATATTGCCCAGTGGTTAGCATACCACAATCCAGAGTAGCATTCATCTGTCGTTGTGCCCAAATCTTCTCGGAGACCTTGGGGGACCTACTGCCAGGATTGTGGGACTTCCTGTCACAATAAGCTTACACATGTTAAAATGCCTAATTCAGATTTCTGACAAGCTTGAGGGCCAGCATATCCGAGTTACTCTGTTTTTATCATCTGCTCTAAACTGTGTCCTATAAAACAGAATGCTATGATCTCTGATTCTAGCATTTTTCGAGATGCATGTCCTAGAAGTATATATTTTAAGACAAATAGATAAGAGACTAGGTAAGGCTCAACTGCAGTATTTAGCATAACTTTAAATCTGTTCTTTCTGAACTAAAATCAAAGCAAACCTTTTAATCGGATACAGTTTATAGAGAGGCTAGCTAATCTTGCTGCTCCTACCACTTGCATTAAAATTGAACATTAAAAAGCTTTGCATTTAGCACTAATGACTAAACATATCTCCGGACCAGCATGGCGGCTGGCCATGTGTAACCGAACTGAGCTGGAATCCCTAAACAACATGGCAGCCAAACTACAGCTTCACGCGCTCTCTATTGCTGAACCATCATGGCGGCTGGCCACGTGTAACTGAACTCAGCTGGAAGTCTCAAACAAATATGGCAGCCAAACTACAGCTTTATGAGCTCTCCATTGCTGAACCATCATGGCGGCTGGCCATGTGCTAGCATTAGCACAGGCTGTGACTGACAATACCAAACATGGCCATTAGGTGCTGATGATACAGCAAACACTTCGGAGCTTCCATAATCCCCCACAACTAAAAGTTCCCAGTAATCGAACAAGCTTTAGAACCAACTGCATAACAGAACAATTTTAAACTGTAATTATTTTAGCCATACCAAACCTATCAGCTAGAATTTTTTTCCTTAAAAGAGCATAAAAAAACATTTTGTAATGAGGAATCACCAGCCTTTTAAATGAAGTATAACATTTTAAAATACAGTTTTTCTTTAAATCATATTAACTCTCTGGCTTTTTATAACACATCCACTAACCTTCTGCGACATGCTATATACATTCAGATTTCTAGCTTTTCTTTTCTGGCTTAACCAGACATGCTTACTTTTTTGCTCTCTTTCTTGCTTTTCAGACAACATAAAAACTCTCACTAAAATCCTTCCCATTCTGACATGATCCTGCTGAAGCCCAGAGTCTACATACGATTTGCTTTTTATAGGCAAAGCAAAAGCAAGTTACATTACTATAAAGAGGAGTTCTGAAATTGCCAAATTTTTTTTTTTAAGATAATTTTCCTGCATCTGATAACATAAAGGTAACAACCAAACTCTAAGGAACTTAGAACAAGCTTTAAGGAACTTGGTGAAACTTCCCCTTTTCTTTGTCTCAAGATAAAGAGGGTGTAAACATGTTTTTTATAAACAAAGCAGCTTATCAAACAAACAGCTCTCCATAAGATACATTTCAAAAACTGCAATTTTCTCAGTCATTGTCATACCCAAATGTCTGATAAACTTTAAACAATTTTTTAAAACCCGTTTTTGCAATATTAAAACAAAGTACCCCTTTTGTAGAAGTCACAAGGCATAAACATAATCTTTAAGATTAAAACCAGATTTTAAAACCAGAATTTACCAGTGCAAGCAATTTAATTTTTAAAACCAATACCAATTATCCTTTTAACCTAGAAGGAAATGAGAATTATTTGACCAAGGTTTTTCTTTTTTTTATCCATACCAAGATGGCGGTTACATTATAAAATCACATGGTGAAGTCAAGATGGCGGCGAGACACTGAGACACTTTAGACCACGTGGCAGCCTATACAATATGCGCTTATGGATCTAATAAGGCGCATAGGCACACATTTTAAACAAATTTCGTGAGGCCTTGCAGAACAGAAAACAAAAGGTAGACAGACAAACACTCACTACACTTATGACAAAAATCAGGCAGACAGAAGACAACACAAACCGCGCGGTACGAGATCGGCGCCAAAGCGAACACAAACATTCAGATGGAGACCTTGTCGGAGGTCCGGTTCCTCCGTCTCCCAGATGAAGCACGTAGCCTTCTCTCAGGGGCGTCGCCCCAAAGAGTCCCACTCGGCTCGTGTTTCCAGACAGAAGGGAACCCAAGAAGGGTTACCCTTACCAGGCACTCCTGAGACGTCTCCCAGGAGGCACGGAATAGAAGTACGAGCCCGTCGGCTCCTTCTAGTTTCCGTCTGATACAGATGACCTGGCCAAGTCCAGACCACAGGGGGACTCGAACCCCCTGGAAACGAACTCACACAAAGACAGACCGTTTAACACAACGATACACAAGACTCACAGAACAAAAAGCCGGCAGGTCTTACCTCCCGATGCTGGGTCGGTGGTCCCTGGGCGGGGGTCTCAGATCTCGGTGGAACCTCCAAATGAAAGACTGCCATGAGCCTATCTAGACGGGGAGACCCCGCTTCCCAAGGAACAGCGAGACCAGCCTTCGGATGCAAGCCGCAAGAGGTTTATTTTGATACACGGGTACCCGGGGCGACCAAGCCTATCGGAGGACTTGCGCGCCTCTCGGTTAGGGTGACGGGTTTTTATAGGGCTCGGGAGCAGGAGGCGCGGTTACAGAAGCGAGAAGCAGTTACAGGGTTCTGATTGGGTGGTTTGAACAAAGCCGTAGTTAAGTCACGTACCCAGAACAGGGAAGGCGGGAAGGCAGATTGTGAGCAGGGTCACGTACCCACCTGGAACCGGAAGGCGGGAAAGAATGCAGCGGAGGTAGCTATCCCCTCAGGGAACTTACCGCTATACTGCGCCTACTCTACATAACAATCGCTGCTTATCTTTGGTCTTTCAATTATGACATCATGTTTTAGCACAATAGAAAAGAAATTAATATTGGTTCTCAAAAAATGACAATTGTTAGGTAAGCTTTTATCATGGCTAACAATCACTGCTGTGCTTTCCGCACTTGGAACACAAACAAATGATTCCTAGTTGTTTGTACAATGGATTTGTGTAAATCTAGAATATCAGGAGGATCAGGAGTTCAAGGCCAGCCTGTGCTTCATAGCAACTTCAATTTCTCCCTGAGAGACATTAGACCATATCTCAAAGAACAAAAACAACTAAACAGAAGCTGGAGAGATAGGTCAGCGGTTAAAAACATGTATCGCTCTTGTGGGGCTCTCAAGTTCAGTTCCCACCACACATAATAGGATGTTCCCACTGTCAATACTGCCAGCTCCAGGGTATCTGATGCTCCCTGCTGAACTCCACAGGCACATGCACTAACAGATGCACAAATGCTTATGCACACATACACACATACACATAATTAACAATAAGATATATCTAAGATATATCTTTTAAAATAAATAAATCATAAAGAAAACCATAGAGATTTAGATGGTCTCTGCTACAGGATTGGAGTGTGTCAAGGTCATGCTGAAAAAGTACTTTTTCATACTTGCTGAAAAAGTAGATGAAGACTAGCTTCCTCATTTAAGCCCTGTTGTACCACAGTGATGTTGTTTAAGAATGCTGGGCCTCCTTCAGGACCCACGGAGCGTCCCCTCCCCCATCCTGCTGAGGCGATCCCAAGCTAGACCACAGCGGGAAGTGCAGGGGAGCTCACGTCCCAAGCGGCCAGAGCGCAATAACCCCAGAAACCTCCTCACAGGAGGAGCACAGGCCCAATCACAGAGCTCCAACCACTGAGCGCTAACTACAGAGATTCAGATCCATAATACAATTCTTCCTGGATACCAAAGCCGCAAAGCTCAGTGTCTGGGACCCAAGGTGGGCTGAGGCACGGAGGCAGGGCTCCAGACACTGCAGCAACAGCAGAGAGCAGTAATGACCTGTTGAACGCCACCACTCAGAGGAGAACACACCCCACCTAAGGCCCTCTCTCCGAGCTCTTGACCCTCGGAACACACCCCCCACTACCACCACCACCCTGCTCTGCAGGAGTGCAGGCACAGCCGAAACTCCATCCTGCCAGAGTGCACGCCCAATACAGTGCTAGCCAGAGACTCAGATCCACAGTACAACTGTTCCCAGATCCCAAGTCTGCAAGTGGCAGCACGGACTACACAGGGCTTGCCCAGCCAGTGATTGTAGGGGCCATCCAACCCCTCAGTGGCAGAAAACCAGCTGAATAGACACCAAAGACCAGCAGACTTATAAAATCAATAAGTGTGAGCATTCTTCAGCAGCGCTTGCGATCCCTTAGTGCCTGCAACAACTTCAGTGCCTGCAGGGCACCCCTCTCACACACTGAAGGCCTCTTCATTCACCAACACCCTGTCCCTTAGGACACACCCACAAGCACACGCTCAAACACAAACTACCCCGCATTTGTCCTTCTGCGCCTGCGAACTTTCCTCCTACAGGTAGGTATAGCTGAATAACCAACACACACACTGAAACCACTAGACCTCACCCATTTTCCTGAAGAATTCTCCAGATACCAGAGAAAAACCAGTCTGACCTGGAGAATCCAGGGACAGTGAATACTACAGATAACCAAATGGCCAGAGGTCGGCGAAAGAACACAACCAACACAAATCAAGATCTCATGCCTTCACCAGCAACGTCCAAAAAATTATTGGCAACCTCCAATTCTCCAACTCAGCAGAAACACAATAAAATGATTTTAAAGGTATGATTATTCAGTTATTTGAGGCACATAAAGAAGAAACCAACAAATCTCTCAAAGAAATAGTCATAGATTCAAACAGTTAAAGAGGATACAAAAATATCCCATCAAGATTTGGCCTCCCAAATAGAAACAAAGAAAAACAAAGTGAATGAAGAAACTCTTAAAGAAACATATGCAAATGGGCTGTTCAGGTTATGCACCACAAGAAATAAGAGCACAAATGCATGGGTTTTCAGGCATACACATTTAAGTTGAACCTTTGGCACTAGGAACCAGGGCATCTCACCATGTAGCATTAACACGTGTTAGAAAACTGTGTAGTGTCAAAAGGGATAGAACCACCAGTATCCAAGCAATGTCTTCAACTAGGCAATAAAATGTTCTACTGAATTTCTTCTTTGTCTAATTACTGCATACACTGGTAGCAACTTTTACGTGAGGAAAGGTGTCAGGAGACACTCCGTTTATTTCTTCTTACAACACAACAGGAAATCAACCTAACATAGGCCCTATTTTACACTGACAGTTTTAAACAATGTCACTTCTACACTGAAAGGACTAAACAAAAGTGTTTACAGGCATCAGACAATAACGATTGGTCAGTAGACCTTCACAGGGCTTTGCGGTGATACTCAGCAGAAGCCACTTGGTAATCTCTGGCAGTAAACAGCGAAGCAGAATTCTTTGCCAGATGCTTAAGGAAATCATGCAAATAGCCCAGCAGTAATGACAGGCTTTTCTCATCGAGGTGCGTAAAGGCCAACATTGCCCCAATTCTCACAAATAATCTCAGTAGGTGTGGTGCCCCATAGATGTGTGACACTGGCGCATCAGGGTGAGCCAGCAGGATCTCAGCATACTGGGGCCTTTCAAACTCGTAGAGCAGCTGAGTGCCCAGCATCACATTGAAATACTCTTTTATCCCGCCCACAACTTCATCAACTGCATACTCCTTATTGTCAGCACTTCGCTAGGACTTGGTACACTTGGCATACTCCTCAAGAATGACATCTACATTCTCTTTAGCAGGGAGTTGGAACAACTGCTTCTGCCTAGTAACCAAGTCCCAGTCCTCCACCAGCCATGGCTTTAATTCTTCAGGAATCTTCACTTCCACTTCCACATCCACTCTGTTCTTCTTCAATGCCGCCTCACTCTCCACAGTGGCATCGGCTCCTGCCCTTTCCTTCCGTGGGGGCTGGGGCATTTCGCTGCTACTGCCACCATCTCCATTGCCAGGAGTCTTCTGCTGGTTCTTCCTTGTCTTCTGCACTGAACCAGAAGGGAAGTTCTCAGCAGGGTGACCTCCACATCTTCCTGGAATAGCTGGTTCAACATTCTCTTCCTGGGAACCAGCTGACTCCTTTCCTGAGGCAGCTCCTCTCATCTGACGTCTCTGCATGTTGCTTCGAATTGATTTCTCAGAGTTGTCTTCAGCAGGTTGTTGTCCACGAGTTTCAGAAGCCTGCTTTCTGGAACTCATTCAACCCTGTTTCTAGTCCATCCTACACTCTTCTTTCTTTCCCTTCCAAGGATTCCTAGCAATTTCCAGGGCAGAGGCTTACAGATCTCCTAGGGTGGTCTGGAAGGATAAAGTGGGAATACAACCCTGTATTCTGCAAGCAGGAATGCAAACAGGTTCCACAACCAGGGTCAGATCTCCAGATCATTTACTGCACAGCAAAGATAGCTTTTCTGAGGATGACCTGAGAGGAGAATCCAGTTCTTTGCAGCAGCCGACATGTGATCACTGCCACTCCTCCAACCTTAAACAGAGGGAAAAGGTCACATGATTCAGCTAGCCAGAAGAACCAGGGAGCAAAATCCATATGGAATGCTGAGCTAGCTGTTCTGTTGCTGAGTTCTAAGGATAAAACCCGAAGAGGTGGGCTGAGGCTAGCAACAACATTTTGGATGCCACATTAGGACATCAGATCTCATTCTATAATCCTGTGGGCTCTTTTCTTTTTCCTTGAGGCCAGGGTTTCTCTTTGAATGTACTGGACACCTGGCTGTCCTGAAGTTCGCTTTGTAGACCAGAGTGGCCTCCAACTCACAGAGATCTGCCTGCCTCTGTATGTGTAAATTTCTGACCAGTGTACATTACCTATCATTTGTGATTTCAACTTGTTATTAAGAGTTTAAAATTTCAAAGGCAGACCATGACTTTAATCCCAGCATTTGGGAGACAAAGACAGGTACATCTCTGATCTTGAAGCCAGCATTGTCTACAGAGGGAGTTTGAGGACAGCCAGGGGGCTGTGGAGAGTTAGAGAGAGAGAGAGAGAGAGAGAGAGAGAGAGAGAGAGAGACTTAGAAAGAAAGGGCAAGCTGAGGCAGTTGAACACATAAATCCAAGCACTTGGAGGAGACAGCCAACTCTTGAGCCTGGGATACACAAGGAATGGCATCTCAAAAGAAACCTAGAGTGCTGAGTAAGTGCTGAACCTTACAAATGAATTATGCAAAGACAGAAACAGAAGACCTACTGAAGAGTTTAATTTAGCCAGAATATAACTCCATTTTGAAATAAAGATTTTGACTGGGAACTGAATTCAGGTACCAGGAAATATCACAGAGTGTACACCTGGCAGAAAACAAAGTTAACTCTCCTAGCAACAGCCTGCAGGAAATATAATAGAATAAATGCTTCATAAAAAATAGAGACAAACTCCCTGGCAATAATCAATGGGAATCGGTTAAAAATCGGGTGGGAAAATTCTCCGCAATGTTTCAGATATGGTTTAGAAAAATAGCCATTGTGATTATATGCCTTAGCCATTGTGATTGTGTGCCTCAGAAAAGGTCACCCTGCCCTGCTAAACTTCACCCAATTCTGTAACGCCAAGGCTTGTGCCACCCTGCTTGCTGCCATGGAAACCCCCTGCTCACAGACTTTCCCTTTAAAAATCCTGTTCACTCAGAGCTCGGGGTCCCACTTCTCAACTGCTGCGCCAGTGAGACTTGGGTCCCGAGTTCGATCGCTCTCGTAATAAAGCTCTCTTGCAATTGCATCGAGTCGTCTCCTGGTGGTCTCTGAGGGTCCCGTGAACCTGGCATAACACTACTACTATAATATTGTTCTTTATGTTGTAGCAATTAAAATGCCCAGCAAAAAAATGATGATATTGTATTCTGGTAACTATTGAATCAAGCATCATACCCTATTCATAAATATTCATGAGCTAGCAAAAGCATTAAACATGGATAATGAAATTCTCCTGCTTTCAGATTTTCCTGGGACTTCTGGCCTAACATGGATTAGGTCAAGGAGAGATTCCCTAAGATTGTATGCATTAACCAGTTAGGACAACTTGAGTCATCTACATCACTAGGAGATTCAACACCCAAAAGAGGGTAAGAATCTAACTTACTTCAGCAGATACAGCAAAAATTTAAACCTGCGGATGACTTAATTTCCAAACAGGAAAAAGAAAAGAAAGGCAATCGGACCCCAAAAATTATTTCCTCAAAGCTAAAACTGTAATCATCATTTAAAAAAATGGCCCCGTGGAAGGGCAATGAAAAACAAGAGCACTACTACTCAATTTCCCTCTCCTCACCAGTGTAGCACTGGCAAAGAGCAACAACCTGCTGCCCCCTCAGACTGCATTCAGCCCCAGCCTCTCAAAGGTATCTATCTCCAGAGCAGGGTGCAGGTTTCCCTCAAAATTAAACATTCACAGGCTGCAGCATCCTAATGGAAGTGAAGAATACTGCCTGGCTTCACCTCCTTAATCTCTCTTGCAGGTTTCATATGGCGACGAAAACAAGACACCTGTGGGGAGAAGCTAAGGGCCCATGAGGAAAAAACATGGTTTAGGGCAGCCAGGACCCTTTCTGGAGCTGCATCCTGTTTGGGTGATTCCCAGCCCCACCTGCAACATCAGAAATAGGGCTGACAGGCTCTTTCCTCCAAGCATTAACAGCTTTTACCACTGCTTTGGTTTCAAGACAGGGTCTTGCTGGGTACCTCTGGCTGGACTGCCAACCCGTGGCAATCCTCCTCCCTCAGTAGAGTGCATGAGCTCCCATACCAAGATGCAGTTCTGTTTAAAGTTTCTGGAATAGAGCAAGTCTATTCACAATAAAAACATTTTTTTTCAATAGTCTAACTTACTCCTACATCTATCTCTTAACAGACTGTCGCCTTAGGGGATAAAATAAATCATCATCACCCTTATCCTCCTAAAGCACACGCTCCAGAAATGGTAGTCGAACACCACAGAACTTACACCTCGGGGAAAAAAAAAAAGACAAAAAAGCAATAAACGATAAACAAAAACAGCAGCCACGGTGGACATTTGACTAGGTTTTTCAAGAAGCAGTAAACAGTGAGTCCAGAGGAGCACAGAAGGCTCAGAGGGGTCTCCGTGGAAAGAGACAGGAGGAGGATCATCGCCCTACCGAAAACACAGGGCCCTGAATACCACCCTGCTTGGCTCAGAAGGCATTGTAGGCCTGTTTCCTCAAACCTTAGTCTCAGGCATCCAGAAAAAATGACTCACAACGCTGTGGTGTGTGTGGACTTAGGTCCATGACTGATTTGGAGGAAGGTTTAGGCTAGGAGAACAAGCAGGCAGTGAGCACATCTCAGCACTCCGCGTCTGAGGCACCCAGGGATTCGGACTGAAACACAGGTTCACTGCTACCCCACTGGACAGTTCCGAGGCACAGGGCTCTCCGACCTCCACTTGGGCTGTCCTCCCAGCCTCCCTGCCATCATCTGGAAGACTGTGCTCAAGGCCAACCGGGAAGCTGGAGTGCTATTTCCAGGGATGCTTCCCCAGAGTCCTGACCTTGCCCTATGGAAGCCTACCACAACCCCGCTCTTGCCGCCCCGCCCCTCACCCCCCACCATGGCTGTCCTGCGTGTCTTTTGGGCTGACTCCTGTCACTCACTGGCCAGCCCCGGGCAGCAGCGGGTGACCAAGGCACTGCACGGGAACTGGTGGCCACAGCGCGTCCAGGTTTGGGCCCGTGGCCCTGGCAGGCAGCACAGGCGGCTGAGGCCCACAGCAGTAGCAGCCCTACACTGACCGCTTGGTGCAGCTCCTGGCGCTGCCCACTGGGTAGGGATCAGCACCGAGAGGGCTGCCAGCCGAGGGGGCAGGGGGCCGGCCATCCTGGTAACCGAGGACAGCAAAGAGCCCGCCCCTGACTGAGGTCATGTCCAATCAACAGCCTCTCCTCCCGAAGAACAAAAGAATTCTTCCCGCCGATTCCTCAGCGAGACCTGTCAGTCGGAGAGTGCTCGCCCAGCCCCCGTGCAGAATGCCTGGGGCACATGACTATGATGGAAGACTTGGCCCATGCGCACCAGTCCCAGGTGTGCCCCTAGCACCTTGGCAGGTTCGAGGATCCCATCTTGGTATTCTCACCCGAGCAACCCTTTCTGTTTTGAGCTGGCAGCACTTGTCCTCTCGCACACACTTAGGGATTGTCCACGGTAGGGCATTTGTTTTCTTCACCGCCTCTGTCTGTGCTTGGGGTCGACTCCAGTTCCCTGGTGAGGAGGATACTGAGGCGCCCAAGAGAGGCTGAACCAAGGTCACACAGATCAAGACTTGGTGCTGATAGGGTCCTCGCCTCTTCTTGCTCCAGGATTAAAGAGGGTTTTCTAAGCGTCTCCCAACAGTGCCTCCCACCAGTCCAGAGGCACAGCTTTCTGGCCTATCTCTTAACTTTTGCCCTCCTCTTCCCCACGTTAATTTTGCGTAGACTTAAATCTGCATGGGGCCCAAGTCTCAGCACATAGTGGCCCCTTTTTGCCCCAGAGCCCCGGAGCATCCCTTAAATTCCTAAGACACTTATCTTTTGCCCTATGCTCTCATGACTTGTCTCCACAGCAAACTAGAGTTCCCTGAATATGGCCATCCCTTGTTCTCCATAGTAGGCCCCTAACCCTGGGCATGGCCTCAAGATTAGGATACCAAGGGCACCACAGCACCTGGTCCAACACCATATCGCGACTAGCTCTGACAACTTTGAGCTTTAGCTTCTCAGAGACTTGGTTGCTCTGCCTAGAGGTTGAGGATGAACAAGAGGCAGATTTAAGAAGCTCGTAGAGCTAGCTTCCAAATGTATCTAAAGTTTCAGAGAAGCTAACACCCTTCCCCACCTCTGTGGTTGCCAGACTTGCATGTGGTGGACAGATGTAAGTTCAGGAAAAATATCCGTAGACATTACAGTGAATAAATAGATAAATGAGGCAAATACCAAACTGATTGTGGTTGTCAGCATTTAAAATTCTAGTGCTGGAGTGACTGAAGGAGACAAGATCAAGAGTTTGATGTCAACCTGGATTACAAAACAAGTTGGTGACTTTCCTAGGCTACACAGTAATAGTGTCAAAAACAAAGCAGGGCAGGCAAAATGGCTCAGGGGATAAGAATGCTTGCCACACTAACCTGACTACAAAGGTGGATCTCTAAAACCGATGGTAGAGGGTCTGCAGACAGGACTCAGAGGTTAAATTGCTGAGATCAAATCCCTGCACTCCCATGGGGCCTCATGACCATCTAGAATGAGATATTCTGGTGTGCAGGTGCCCTCTACCGGTATATACATGTATATACAGACAGAATATTGTATACATAATAAAGAAATAAATCTTTGAAAAGAAAATAAATATATGGAGGGAGAGGAAGTTGTCCCCTGACTCCAGCACTCTCTCTGATATGTGTTTATACGTGTATTTATGCAAGTATATGTAAGTACACACCCAGAAAATAATATAAAACAGAGCAAATCATATTTTGTTGCTACGGGCTATAACACTTTTGCAGTTCAAAGAGACTGGAATATTCTCCAGGAACCCAACTGTTTGATATATGTCTTACAAAGCTGGGGAGAACTTTGGAGTCTGGAGATAAGCAATCAAGGTAAAGGGACAGAATCTTTTTTTTTTTCCAATGCAGTTTATTCAGGAACCTTGAACAAGCCAGCCCACTTTAAATAGCCTCTGAGTAGCCAACCTCAGCATGCCACATGGGCAATGCAGATAGGTCCACATACATGGAAGCAAGCCAGATCCTCAGCCTTAGCCAAATGTGGAATTGTTCGTGACAGAGAGCACTCACCATCGGGAAGGTGGAAGGCGGGAACCAGCTCCATCTTTAAGGCATAGCATTCCGCAGCTCTCTACAGTTCCCCCTTTTTGTTTTAGACGCATCAGGCAAGAGTAGAGGTCTGATCTCTGATATTAGAAATAAATTGGGACTTTGTATTGATGTTCATTTAGGTGTCATCCAGCCAAAGAGCATCAGACCCGTCCGATACCTTTTTCTCAGAGGCGGGACCTGGGGCATCAACCCGCATGCAATCAGACATGCTCTTCTCTGGGTAGGAAGCAGCTGACCCTGAGTGCAGTGCTTAGCCTCGCATCCTGAGCATAATATTTTGGCTTTTTATGGTAGCCAACCATGCT
The DNA here is from genome assembly GCF_030254825.1 of Meriones unguiculatus. Classification (NCBI taxonomy): domain Eukaryota; kingdom Metazoa; phylum Chordata; class Mammalia; order Rodentia; family Muridae; genus Meriones; species Meriones unguiculatus. The sequence goes on along the minus strand of NC_083369.1, from coordinate 159,970,811 downwards.
TGGGGAGACTGTCCTGCTTCAATGGCTGTAAAGGCCTGAATGGTCATGGCTGCATTACGCTGTTGTGAGACTCTAATCTTGCATATATACCACAGGCAAACCAAGGTGACCAACACCAGAAGGCCTGCTAACACTCCCTTGCCCGCCCATTCCTTCAGATGATTCATGGCTGCAGCAATTCATGATGATAATCCTGTGGCTAGTCCTGCATCCACTCTGGTAGAATTTACCGAGACAATGGCCACTCTCAGCTGCTCCCTCGTAGTATCGAATTCTCCAGTCCAATTACCTAAAATATAGCTAGACAATTGTTTAGACAGATTTGCAGCACAGGGAAAATTCTCATGATGTATTGTAGTGACTCAAAGTCCAGCATACTTTCATTGACAGCCAAGTTGAGCGATTTGCCATAGGGTATCAATTTGCTCCTGCACGAGGTCAATCCTCTGATTGAACAAAGGGACAGAGTGTTAAACAGGGGAAAAGGCCATGGGATTCAGCTAGCGAGAAGAATCAGGGAACAAATTTCATATGGAATGTTGAGCAAGCTATTCTGTTACTGAGTTCTAAGGAGAATACCTGAAGAGGTGGGATGAAGCTAGCCAAAATATTTCGGATGCCATAGTAGGACATCAGATCACATTTTATAATCCTGTGGGCTAGTCTGAGATTTCAATTTGTTATTAACAGTTTACAGGTGCTAAGGGAGCCCATGACTTTAATCCCAGCACTTGGGAGGCAAAGACAGGTAGTTCTCTGACTTTTTTATTTTATAATATTTATTTTTTATATTAATTGTGGGTCATTTACTTTGTATCCCATCTGTAGCCCCTTGCCTCATTTCCTCCCAATCTCATTCTCCCTCTCTCATCTCCTCAACACGTCCCTCTCTAACTCTACTGATAAGGAGGTCCTCCCACCCATTCATCTGATCCTAGTCTAACAGGTCTCATCAGGACTGGCTGAAATGCCCTCCTTTGTGGCCTAGCAAGGCTGCTCCTCCCTCAAAGGGGGCGGGTCAAAGAGCCTGCCACTGAGTTCATGTCAGAGACAATCCCTCTTCCCCTTACTAGGGTAAGCTACTTGTATGCTGAGATGCCACGGGCTATGTCTGATCAGGGGTTCTAGGTTATATCCATGCACGGTCCTTGGTTGGAGAACCAGTCTCAGAAAGGCCACTGTGCCCAGATATATTTGGTCCTTGTGGCGATCCCATCCTCTTCATGTCTTAATAACTTCCCTTCTTTCATGAATCCCTGCCCTCTGCCCAAGGTTTGGTTATGATTTTCAGCATCTGCTTTGCTATACTGCTAGGTAGAGCCTTTCAGAGACCCTGTATGGTAGGCTGCTGTCCTGTTTCTTGTTTTCTCCTACTTCCCATGTCCATCCCATTTGTGTTTCTAAGTGAGGATTGATCAACTTATCCCAGAAACTCTTCTTTTTTAGCTTCTTTAGGTGTGCAGATTTTAGTATGATTCTCTAATCTTATGAGTCTAGTATACTTTTCTAAGTGGGTATATACTGTGTGTGTCTTTCTGCTTCTTGGATACCTCAATCAGGAAGAAGATCTCTGATTTTGAATCCAGCAGGGTGTACAGAGGGAATTCGAGGACAGCCAGGGTGCTGTGGAGAGTCTCAGAGAGAGAGAGAGAGAGAGAGAGAGAGAGAGAGAGAGAGAGACTTAGAAAGAAAAAGCAAGCTGAGCTAGTTTAACACTTAAATCCAAGCATTCTGAGGATACAGGCAACTCTTGAGCCTGGGATACACAAGGAATGGGATCTCAAAAAAATCTAGAGTACTGAATAAGTGCTGAAACTTACAAATGAACTGTGCAAATATAAAGACAGAAAACCTTGTACTATAATAATGCTCTTTATTTTGCAGCAATTAAAATGCCCAACACAAAAGTTTTGTTATTATATTCGAGTAACTATTGAATCTAGCATCATTCCCTATTCATAAATATTCATGAGCTAGCAAAATCATTAAATATGGATATTGAAATTCTTCTGATTTCAGATTTTAGTGGGACTCCTGTCCTAACATGGGTTAGGTCACGGAGAGACTCCTTAGGATTGTATGTGAGGGTCAATGCTGAAATTTTGATTAATCTATGTCACTAAAAGATTCAATACCCAAAATGAGTTAAGAGTCTAGAAAAGCAATGGGAACTTGACCTGGAACAATTTTGAGACACTATTCTATTATTATCTCTTCCTTTAAAAACTCCCCCAGAAAAACTTTATTTCCTCAAGGCTAAAACTGTATTCCTCATTTTACAAAAATGGCCCGATGGAAAGGCAATGAAAAAAGGATCACTACTACTCCATTTCCTTTTTCTAACAAGTGTAGCACTGGCAAAGAGCAACAACCTGCATTCAGCCCCAGCTTCTCAAAAGTATCTACCTCCAGAGCAGGGTGCGGGTTTCCCTAAAAATTAAACATTTCTGGAGCTACATCCTGTTTGGGTGATTCCCAGCCCCACCTGCAACATAAGCAATAGGGCCAACAGGCTGTTTCGTCCAAGCATCAACAGCTTTTAGTAGTACTTTGGTTTCAAGACAGAGTCTTGCATTGTAGCTCTGGCTGAACTGGCATCCCATGGCAATCCTCCTGCCTCAGTAGAGTGCATGAGGTCTCATTCCCTGTTTCAGGTATGTTAAAAGTTGATGGGATAGTTCAAGAATATTCACAATAAAAACGTTTTTCAATTGTCCTCGCATATTCCTACATCTATCTATTTCCTAACTGACTGTCTCTATTGGACAAAATTAAGCATAGCTACGCTTATCCTCCCAAAGTGCACACTCCAGAAGTAGCGGTGGTCGAACACCACAGAACTTCTACATCTATAAAAGTTTGATAAAACAAAATAAGAACAACAAAACCCTCAGTTATTTTGGACATTTAATTAGGTTTCCAAGAAGCAGTAAACAGTGAGTCCAGAGGAGCACAGAAGGCTCAGAGGGGTCTCCGTGGAAAGAGACAGGAGGAGGATCATCGCCCTACTGAAAACACAGGACCCTGAATACCACCCTGCTTGGCTCAGAAGGCATTGTAGGACTGTTTCCTCAAACCTTAGTCTCAGGCTTCCAGAAAAAAAAAAAAATTACTCACAACGCTGTGGTGTGAGAGCGACTTAGGTCCATGACTGATTTGGAGGAAGGTTTAGGCTGGGAGAACCAGCAGGCAGTGAGCACATCTCAGCTCTCTGCATCTGAGGCACCCAGGGATTTGGACTGAAACGCAGGTTTACCTCTAACCCAATGGCCAATCCCAGGGCACAGGGCTCTCGGACCTCCACCAGAGATGGATGCTCAACCAGAGTCCTGACCCTGCCCTATGGAAGCCTGCTACAACCCTGCCCTGCAGCCGCGCCCCCCCCCCCCCCATGGGTGTCAGGCAGGTCTCTTTGCCTGACTCTTGTCACTCATTGGCCCGCCCCAGGCAGTGGATTCCAAAGGCCTCCTGTTGTAAGTGGTTATTAATATTTACTACCGGTTTATCTTTTAGTAATGCTGCTGTTAATCCTCAGCAGCTGTATAACCAAATCACCACACAGAGACTGGGATTTTAGTTAACCTAGAACACAATGCTGGGCAATATTTACTCCCTCCTAAACCTCCAAGCCCTCAGTTTCCTAACATTTAGATTTCCCACATTATACTTGCTTTTTGTGAAATCTTAGGTCTGGTTCATGCTCCAAGTCCTCCAAGCTCTCTCCTCTAGCTCTGCTCTCCTCGTGCTCCTCTCCTCGAGCTCCTCCTCCTTCTCGCCCCTTCCTGTTCTCTAGCTCCTCCCCTCTTTCCTGTCCTCTGGCTCCTCCCATTGCACAACATTGTATCTAGTTGCTTTATTTGTGTCCTGTTTATACAAGAGTTGAGACAGGATGCTTACAGTGAGTATCACAATGCAATATCCAGATTGAAACCAGAGAGTTGGGGGTGGGGAAATCAGCATTTGAATTAACAAGGGTAAGGCATATACATTTTAAAAGAACATTATACCAACACCCCCCCCCCCAATGGAACTGGGGACTGAGGTGTGTTCAGGTTTGGGCCTGCTACCCTGGCAGGCAGCACAGGCGGCTGAGCCCCACAGCAGTAGCACCCCTACCCTGAAATCTTGGTCCAGCTCCTGGAACTGCCCACTGGGTATGGATCAACAAGAGGGCTGCCAGCCCAGGGAGCAGTTGCCTGGCATCATCATAGAAAGCACCTAGCAGAATGCCTGGGACACATGACTGTGACGAAAAAATTGACCCATGCCCACCATTCTCAGGTTCCCCTGTGGTGGAGCTTCTGCTACCAGCAACTTGGCAGGCTAGAGTGCCCGATGACCTCAGTTTCCTCACCTGAGCAACCCATTCTGTAGAGCTGGCAGCACTTATCCCTTCACACACACTTAGGGAAGGTCAAAGTATGGTATTTGTTTCCTTGCCTGCCTCTGTGCTTCAAGTCTCAGCACATAGTGGCCATTTTTTTTGCCACAGAGCCCCCGAGCATCCCTTAAATTCCTAAGACAGTATCTTTTGCCCTTTGCTATCATGACTTCTCTCCAAGGCAAACTAGAATTCACTGAATATGGCCATCTGTTGTTCTCCACAGCAGGCCCCTAAACATAGGCTTAGCCTCAAGATTAGGATACAAGGGCACCACAGCACCTGGTCCAACATCAAAATATCCCGACTAGCTCTGAGAACTTTGAGCTTCAGTTTCTCAGAGATCTGGTTGCTCTGTCTGTAAGATGAAGATGAACAAGAGGCAGATTTAAGAATCTGTTGGAGTAAGCACAGTTTCTCAGGAAAAATGATCCATAAGCCACTCTCAGGCTGTTGATTCTGAAGCTTCTAACACTCTTGTTTTGAATGGAAGACCATTAAGAGAGAAAATTCAGTGATGAGGAACACTTGCTGTTCTTGTAGACAACTTGGGGTCTGTTCTCAGTCTCTGCTGGACAGGTCACAGCAACCTGAAACTCCAGTTTCATGGGATTCAACACCATTTTCTGGCCACTATATACACCAGCACACACGTGGCATATATGCACACAGACACACGTGTACCTGTAAGCATACTTTTTTATGGTGTTCTTCCTGGAAAGGGCATAGTAGTACACACCTCCAGTCTGTTGAGGGGCAGAGGATAGCCAATCTCTAAGTCTGAGGTATACACAGTGAATTCCAAGCTGGCAAGGTCTGCATAATGAGACCTTGTCTCTAAAATAATAAAGACCAGAGGGGTCTTCTTTCTTTTTTCCATAGAGGACGTTCATATTCTTCCTAGGCCTGGGTCCTCTTACTGGCTCTACAATTGAGATTGTCCAATTCTCTGATAGGGTTCAAGCCCACCGATTTGACATAGGGGGAAGATTAAAATAACTTGAAACTGCCAGGCATGGTTGTGCATACATCTAATCCCAGCACTGTGGCAGGCAGTGACAGGTGAATCTCTGAGGTCAAGGCCAGCATGGTCTACAAATCGAGCCCAGATCCCCAGGGCTACATGGAGAAACAGTCTCTAAAAACAAACAAATAAACAAGCAAACAAACAAAATAACACAGAAGCCAGTATTGGTCTGGAGAGTGCTCCATGCTTAATGCTCTTCCAGAGGACCCAGGTTTAATTCCCAGCATTCAGTGGCTTACAATTGTATCTACAGTCCCAGAGAAGCTAAGACCCTTTCCTGCCTCTGAGGTTGCCAGACTTTCATGTGGTGGACAGACCTACCTTGAGGCAAAATATCCATATATATTACACTGAATATATAAATAGATAAATAAGGCAAATATCAAACTGACTGCGGCTGTCCACATTTATAATCCTAGCAATGAAGTGAAAGAGGGAAAGAAGATCAAAAGTTTGATGTCAACCTGGATTCCAAAACGAGATAGTGACTTTCCTAGGCTACACAGTAATAGTGTCCAAAAAAAAAAAAAACAAAAAAAAAAAAAACAAAAAAAAAAAAATGGGACAGACAGAATGGCTCAGGGGATAAGAGTGCTTGCCACACTAAAGTGACTACAAATTCGGATCCCTAAAATTGATGGTAGAGGGGCTGCAGGCAGGACTCAGAGGTTAAATTCCTGAGTTCAAATCCCAGCACCCACATGGGGGCTCAGGACCATCTAGAATAAGATCTTCTGGTGTGCAGGTGCCCTCTACTGGTGTACAGGTGTACATGCAGATAGAATATTGTATACATAATAAATAAATATATATAAATAATTAAATCTGTAAAAAGAAAAAATACATGGAGGGAGAGGAAGTTGTCCCCTGATTCCAGCACTCTCACTGATATGTGTTTATACGTGCATGTATGCAAGTATATGTACACACACACCCGAAAAAAAATAAAACAGAGCAAATCTCCTGTTGCTTAAAGACTATAATGCTTTTGCAGTTCAAAGTGACTTAAATATTCTCCAGGAACCTACATGTTTGAAATATGTCTTATAAAGCTGGGGAGAACTTTGACTAGACCCTGGAGATAAGCAATGAAGGTAAAAGGGACAGAATCTTAAACAGGGGAAAAGGACATGGGATTCAGCTAGTGAGAAGAACCAGAGAACAAAATGTATATGGAATACTGAGCAAGCTATTCTGATACTGAGTTCTAAAAATAAAACCTGAAGAGGTGGGTTGAGGCTAGCAACAACATTTCTGGTGCCATAGTAGGACATCGGATCTCATTCTATAATCCTGTGGGCTATTTTCTTTTTCCTTGAGGCAGGGTTTCTCTTAGAATGTATGGTAGCCCTGTCTGTACTGGAATTCACTTTGTACACCAGGGTGGTCTCAAACTCAGAGATCTGCCTGCCTCTCTCTGTGTATATTTCTGACCAGTGTAAATTATCTGCCATCTGAGATCTCAATTTGTTATTAACAGTTTACAGATGCTAAGAGAGCCCATGAATTTAATCCCAGCACTTGGGAGGCAAAGACAGGTAGATCTCTGATTTTTGTTATTTTATAATATTTATTTTTTATATTAATTGTGGGTAATTTACTTTGTATCCCATCTGTAGCCCCTTCCCTCATTTCCTCCCAATCTCATCCTCCCTCCCTCATCTCCTCAACATGTCCTTCTCTAAGTCCACTGATAGGGGAGGTCCTCCCACCCTTCCATCTGATCCTAGTCTATCAGGTCTCATCAGGACTGGCTGCAATGCCCTCCTTGGTGGCCTAGCAAGGCAGCTCCTCCCTCCAAGGGGGAGGGTCAAAGAGCCTGCCATTGAGTTCATGTCAGACACAATTCCTGTTCCCCTTACTAGGGTAACCTACTTGGATGATGAGCTGTCATGGGCTACATCTGATCAAGGGTTCTAGGTTACACCCATGCATTGTCCTAGGTTGGACATCAGTCTCAGAAAGGCCCCTGTGCCCAGATATATTTGGTGTTTGCCCATCCCATCCTCTCCATGTCTTACTAACTCCCCCTTTGTTCTTGATTCCCTGCACTCTGCCCGAGGTTTTGTTATGAGTCTCAGCATCTGCTTTGATATACTGCGAGGTAGACTCTTTCAAAGGCACTGTATGGTAGGCTGCTGTCCTGTTTCTTGTTTTCTCCTACTTCCCATGTCCATCCCCTGTGTGTTTCTAAGTGAGGATTGATCATCTTATCCAAGAACCTCTTCTTGTTTACCTTCTTTAGGTGTGCAGATTTAGTATGCTTGTCCTATCTTATAAGTCTAGTATCCACTTCTAAGTGGGTATATACTGTGTGTGTCTTTCTGCTTCTGGAATATCTCACTAAGAAAGAAGATCTCTGATTTTCAATCCAGCATGGTGTACGGAGGGAATTCGAGGACAGCAAGGGGCTGTGGAGAGTCTGAGAGAGAGAGAGAGAGAGAGAGACTTAGAAAGAAAAAGCAAGCTGAGCCAGCTGAACACTTAAATCCAAGCACTCTGAGGATATAGGCAATTCTTGAGCCTAGGATACACAAGAAATGGCATCTCAAAAAAACCTGGAGTGCTGAATAAGTGCTGAACCTTCCAAATGAACTGTGCAAAGATAAAGACTGAAGACCTTCTACTATAATATTGTTCTTTTTGTTGTAGAAATTAAAATACCCAGCACAAAAGTGATGTTATTGTATTTGGGTATCTATTGAATCTAGCAGCATACCCTATTCATAAATATTCATGAGCTAGCAAAAGCATTAAACATGGATAATGAAATTCTCCTGCTTTCAGATTTTCCTGGGACTCCAGTACTTACATGGGTTAGGTCAAGGAGAGACTCCCTAAGATTGTATGCATTAGTCAGTGAGGACAACTTGAGTCATCTGCATCATTAACAGATTCAAAACCCAAAAGAGGGTAACAGTCTAACTTACTTTAGCAGATACAGCAAAATCTGAAACCAGTGGATGATTTAATGTCCAAAGGAGAAAAAAAGAAAGCAATGGGAGCTTGACCTAGAACAGTCTTGAGACACTAATCTATTATTATCTCTTTCTTTAATCCCCCCCCCAATAAACTTTATTTCATCACGGCTAACATTGTCTACATCATTTAAAAAAAATGGCCCCATGGAAAGGGAATGAAAAAAGTAACACTACTTCTCAATTTCCCTCTCCTCACAAGTGTAGCACTGGCAAAGAGCAACCACTGGTTGCCCCCTCAGACTGCATTCAATCCCAGCTTCTCAAAGAGCAGGGTACTCGTTTCCCTCAAAATTAAACATTCATAGGCTACATGATCCTAAGGGAAATGAAGAGTACTGCCTGGCTTGATCTCCTTAATCTCTCTTGCAGGCTTCATATTATGGCAGAATACAAGACACCTGTGAGGAGAAGTTAAGGGCCCATGGGAAAAAAGGTTTAGTGCAGCCAGGACACTTTCTGTAGCTGCATCATCTTTGAGGGATTGCCAGCCCCACGTGCAAGGGAAGAAACATGGCTGACAGGCTGTTTCCTCCAAGCATCAATGGCTTTTAGCCCTGCTTTGCTTTCAAGACAGGGTCTTGCAATGTAGCTCTGGCTGGACTACCAACCCCTGGCAATCCAACTGCCTCAGTAATGTGCATGAGGCCTGATTTCCTCTTTAAGTTCTGTTAAAAGTTAATGGGATAGTTCAAGAATATTCACAATAAAAATGTTTTGGACACCTGATTTTTGACAAAGACGCCAAAACCATTCAATGGAAAAAAGATAGCATCTTCAACAAATGGTGCTGGTCCAACTGGATGTCTACATGTAGAAAAATGAAAATAGATCCATACTTATCACCCTGCACAAAACTGAAGTCCAAGTGGATCAAAGACCTCAACATAAAACCAGACACATTAAATCGGCTAGAAAAAAAAGTGGGGAATACCCTAGAACTCATTGGTACAGGAGAAAACTTCCTGAACAGAACACCAACAGCACAGGCTCTAAGAGCAGCAATCTATAAATGGGACCTCATGAAACTGAAAAGCTTCTGCAAAGCAAAGGACACCGTCATCAAAACAAAGCGACAGCCTACAGATTGGGAAAGAATCTTCACCAACATTTATCTGATAGAGGACTCATATCCAGTATATATAAAGAAATAAATAAGCTGAAAAGCAGGAAACCAAGTAATCCACTTAAAAAATGGCAAACAGAGCTAAACAGAGAATTCTCTGGAGAGGAATATCGAATGGCAGAGAAGCACTTCAAGAAATGCTCAACCTCATTAGCCATTAGGGAAATGCAAATCAAAACAAAAATGAGATTTCACCTTACACCCATCAGAATGGCCAAGATCAAAAACTCAAGTGACAACACATGCTGGAGAGATTGTGGAGAAAGGGGAACCCTTCTCCACTGCTGGTGGGAATGTAAACTTGTACAACCACTCTGGAAATCAATCTGGCGCTTTCTCAGACAACTAGGAATAGCGCTTCCCCAAGATCCAGCCATACCACTCCTGGTCATATATCCAAAAGAGGCTCAAGTACACAAAAAGGACATTTGCTCAACCATGTTTGTAGCAGCTTTATTTGTAATAGCCAGAAGCTGTAAACAGCCCAGGTGCCCCTCAACTGAAGAATGGATGCAGAAACTGTGGTACATCTATACAATGGAGTATTACTCAGCAATGAAAAATAAGGAAATCATGAAATTTGCAGGTAAATAATGGGACCTGGAAAGGATCATCCTGAGTGAGTTGTCCCAAAAGCAAAAAGACACACACGGTATATACTCACTCATATAGACATACAACATAGGACAAACCCACTAAAATCTGTGCATCTTGCCATGGACCGGCCCAGTTGGGCTCCTGTCGTCCGTGGGAGAACAAGGCTTTAGACAGGAAGACATGGTTTCAGCGAAGAATTGACAGACAGAGACACCTTGATGGTTTTGACTCTGCTGCAACTTTACTGAAATCAAGCTAGTATTTTTATAATGATTTCACAAAAGGCACCTTAAAATTGGCATACTTCCCAGAACATTCAGACTTTTACCAAGAATACAAAGTTTACATTTTAACTCAAATGTAACTTAAAATGCAGTCAGACATAAAGCAGTACCCACAAGTAATCTTGGCCTAAAAACCTTTTGAACAGTGCAAACAAAGGAAAAGAAACCTCAAATATAGTTTCCTTATTGCTAACCAATGAAGAGGAAAGTCAGGAGCTAAGTCAGATGCCTGCCAAAGTCCCTCTCTATATCAAAATCTAACTGCACCTTTGTTAACCCTCCTCCCATATGTCCTGCCCAAGATTTATGATCTTCCTTAGGAACAAGACACTGAAGGGAGGGGAAACTCCTGCCAGCTGCACCTCTCATGCTATTATTTCTTAAGAAGGAGCCTATTATTATTTCACTATTCTTAATGCCGATTAATACTAAATCTAATTCATTATTTTTTTTAACTTATTTTTATTAAAGCCTTTAACAATCTACTAATGATAAATTTCTTTATAAAGTTAGTTGTGCTGTTTCAGGTGTCACAGAGAAAGATCAAAGAATTCATTATTCCAGCCCCAGAGCCACAACTGAAGAAGCATAGAAATCTCAGAACACGTCTCTTTTCCAAGTGGGATGAGTTTGCCAGGGACCTTCCAGGGGGCTTATTTCCGGGGAAATCATATCCCCCACCCTGTAGCTTATGCTACTATGGCGACACTGGCATGGGTGTAGCACATCTAAAGAAACTAAGCAAGAGAGAGGACCCTAACTAAAACAGTCAATCCTCATCCTGAAAGGCAAAGAAGATGGACATCAGAAGAAGAAGAAAACAGGAAACAACCTAGGAACCTTCTACAGAGAGCTTCTGAAAGCCAGAAGAAGAAAACAGGAAACAAACTAGGAACCTACCACAGAGGGCCTCTGAAAGCCTCTGCCCTACAGACTATCAAAGCAGATGCTGAGCCTGATGGTCAACCGTTGGGCAGAGTGAATGGAATTTTATGTAAGAAGTGGAAAATAGTAAGAGATGGAGAGGACAAGGTCTCCACAAGGAGAGCAAGAGAACAAGGAAATTTGAACACAGGGAACTTCCCAGAGATTCATACTCCAACCAAGGACTATTCATGGAGATAACCTAGAACCCGTGCAGAGATGTAGCCCATGGCAGTTCAGTGTCCAAGTGCAAAACCTGCACTCCCAGTGCAGGGTCTGTACCGCTCCCTCCCCCAAAGAGACTCACAGACCGAGGTTCCATGCAAAAGCAAGAGGCAGTTTATTCCGATCGCGATGGGGGTTGTCCCTTCAAAGCAGGAGACGACCCCGAGCATACAAAGCACAGAGTTTTTATTCCTAAAAAATCAGGCCTTTACATTGATAGTCAGCAGAAAAGATAGCAGTTATGCGGCTGGCAACTGTAGCAGGGAGCTCACAGCTCCAAAGACAGTCCTCCCCTCATCTCTCGGTTCTGTAGCAGGCCGCTTACAGCTTCAAGGACAGTCCTCTCCTCCTTTCCCATAGCAGGCCTAAATCGCCTGACTTGTTCTTCTTTCTTAGCTGGCCCTTATTCAAGGTCCAGTTGTTTTTCTTTCTAATTTGGGATGGTCCCATTTCTCACAAGTGAGTTACATAGTAATGGGAAGAGGGACTGCCTCTGACATAATCTGATTGGCCTGCTCTTTGATCACCTCCCCCTGGGGGGGGAGCAGCCTTACCAGGCCATAGTAGAGGACAATGCAACCACTTTTGATGTGAACTGAGGGACTAAGATCAGAAAGGAGAGGAGAACCCCCCCTATCAGTGGACTTGGGGAGTGGCATGCATGCAGAAAGGGGAGGGAGGGTGGGATTGGGAGGGGCGGAGGGAGGGGCTTATGGGGGGATGCAGAATGAATAAAGTGTAATTGACGAAAAATTTAAAAATAAAGAAAAAAAAAGAAAAGATAATTTAAGTGTAATTAATAAAAAATGTTTTTCAATTGTCCTCACACACTGCTACATGTATCTATTTCATAATTGATGGTCCTCCCAATGCGCACACTCCAGAAGTAGTGGGGGTCGAACACCACAGAATTTCTATATCCAAAAAAATGAAAAAACAACAACAACAACAACAATAAAACCCTCAGACATTTTGGACATTTAGCTAGGTTTTCCAAGAAGCAATGTACAATGAGACCTGAAGAGCATGGAAGGCTCTGAGGGGTCTCCATTGAAAGAGACAGGTGGTGGAGCATATTTTACCAAAAGACACGGGCACTTGATACCTCCCTGCTTGTCTCATAAGGCATTTTGGGCCTTTTCCATCTAATCTTAGTCTCAAGCAGCCTGAAACAATTACTCACAAGATTGTGGTATCTAAGAGCGACCCCTGATTTGGAAGGACGTTTCGACTGGGAGAACAAGCAGCTAGTGACCACATCTCAGCACTCTGGGTCTGAGGCACCCAGGGATTCTGGCTGAAATGCATGTTCACTGCTTCCCAACCATCATCATCATATGCCATGGCCGAGAAAGAAAGGCAACTCCATGGCAGTAGGATCATGAGGTAGCTACATGTTTACCTCTCAGTAGACAAGGAAACATAGATTATACATTTCACCTGCACCCCACACTATAGATTTATCTCCTCCAGGAAGGACCTACTCTTGAAAGGTTTCACAGCCTCCCATTATAGTGACACCAAATGGGGACCTAGTGTTCAAACATGAGCCTGTGAGGGACATTTTACCTCTAAATATTCACTCTCCATTCTGAACTCCTCTCAGGCAGGTGTTGTGGACCTGTGTCTGGATCCCTTATTGATTCAAGGACTCACACAGTGATAAGCAAAAGTTTTCTAAGACTATCTTTGGCCCTCCCCTCAGCCACTTTGTGCCAACCTCACATCCCATTAAATGTACCAAGATACAAGCATGTTCCAACATAAACATTATTTAGTGGTGGAAATAGTTCTGAATGGGCTTCCTGATGTTGTTTGGAAATGAAATATGTTGCCTGTCTTCATCTACATTTACTCAGTCCTCAGGCCTTGTGTATACCTCGGGGCTATGAGGGAAAAATCCTTAAAAATTGACATTGCAACACTGTTACAATGTCACTTCAATTTGTATATGGTTGATGGTGCATTCCTTTCTGCCTATACTTAAACACTTATTTGACTTTGTCATTATTTTTAATATTTTGGGCATGCTTCTCTCTGGAGTAGAAAAGGTTGTGGGTCTTCAGTTCTTTCTTATGGTGCCTAAAAAAATCATTCACACACTTATACACCTACATTCACGCACAAATATGCATACACATAATACATACATACACACATACACATACATATTTACATACATACTCACACGTGCATACATACATATACACACACACACAAATATACACACACGTACCCTGAGTTTTTCTAGATTTGGTTTTGTTCTATTTTCTGTCTGGGAGTGAACTTGTATAGTAAAAACATGTAATGAGAAAAAGATTTTCCAGTTTTGCTCCTCCCAAGAGACAGGAACAAATTCTAATTATTACGAATGCTAATTATTACAAAATGACCACTTTTTCCGGGTTCCCATCTCCTTTGGTCTTTCCTCTAGCCCTTGTCTCAGGAACTCAAGTCTCAGAATAGGACAAGTTAAGGATTTAGAATAGTGTGAAGTAAATCCATGGCAGTGATATCCAATGACAGACAGCATGGCTACTGGGTGAGGGTCCTCCAGAAGGAAGCAGACCCACAGGAATGGGGAGAGGGAAGTAGCAGCGTGTGGTTTTCTGTGTGGTGAAACAGTGGCAATAAGATAAAGAGGCAGCAGCTATCTTGTGAGCAGAACTGCACAGTATCAGCAGTGAGGCTTGACCTTTGCGAGCCTTTCCTCCTTCTGCGCTCATTACAAATGGGTGTTGTCTTCACACAGGTAAAGCTTCTGCAGCCAGAGACTAATCATACCTCACTGCCCTGCCTGTGTAGGGAGTCACATTTCTGTGTCTAGCATTGAGCTGGATTACCTCTGTCTTTGTATTAGTCCCATTTTTAGCTTTTCAAAAGGAAGAGTATGATTATAATCATTATTTACAAAATGCATTCATTCTCATGGGAAATGGGGCAGTTCTATCATACTCTCCAAATTCATTTTCCTTGTTTGCACCGAGTCTTACTATGGAGTCTGGGCTCTTCTTGAATTTGCAATCCTCCTGCCTTAGCCTTCTGAATGCTGGGACTACAAGTAAGCATCACCATGCTAGGCTCAATTTTATTCATCTTGTCATTTATTGTGATATTTATGTGAGGGCAGTACTCCTTCAGGTCAAGACCTTATCTACTAAAGCTATTAAACATATCAACAGTGCTTCTTCTGAGCCAGGCATGTGCTTGCCTGACCTGTGTATGACAACTCATTTAATTAGGTCCAAAACTCTCTGTGCAGAAGAGGAGCCTACTGACAAGCATTTGAGGTTTGTGTCCTCAAATGCACAGAATTCTTTTGTTTGGGTGTGGGTGTGGGAGGTATATGTGTGGGTGTGGTAGCAGTACACAAAATTTGGAGGTCAGCATTGATCCTCACCATCTTTGATGCTTACCCAGCCTGGAACCTTTCAGGTAGGAGCCCAAAGGTTACAGGTGAGTGAGTCGGATCTAAACTCAGGCCCTCATATTACACAAGTATGAGCCATCTCCCCAGTCCTAGATGTGTAAGATTTTCATCCATAAGTGTTGATGCTGCCTGTACCTGCTTAACATACCCATTATAGAGATGGAGAGACTGAGGCAGAAAAGGAGTCAGAAAAACTCTCTTAGTTAAGGGTTTAACCAACATTTTAATAACTATACAGTAGGATTCAAAGTTTGATTTTAAAACATGCAACTTAATTAATTCAGCTCAGGTGTGGGCTATAATGTATAACACTTTGAGAAGTGTATGAATTATAGATTTATTTTTGGGAAATTCATTCCAGCACACTAAACTAGATTCCAATTAGTTAAGTACTTCTAGATTGACTCTGAAGAGGCACTGTCATGTTCTTAATAAATGCTGATGTCTCACTTAGAATAGGGAACAAACATGTATTAAAATCCTTAAAATGAAAAAAGAGCTGACTTTGTTTAGGTTGTCAAGTGTCTGGCTATTTTTTTAACAAGTTGTCTTAGTCAGGGTTTCTATTGCTGTGGAGGGACACCATGACCACTGCAACTCTCATAAAGGAGAGTGTTTAATTGAGGCTGGTATATAGTCCAGAGGTTTAGTCCATTATCATCATGGTAGGAAGCATGGGAACATGCATGCAGACATGGTGTTGGAGAAGGAGCTGAGAGTTGTACATTTGAATACAAACACAGCATGAAGAAAGACAGAGAATGATATTGGACATAACTTGAGCTTCTGAGACCTCAAATCTCACCCCCAGTGACATGCTTTCTCTCTAAGAAGGCCACAACTACTAATAGTGCCACTCCCTAGGCATTCGAATATATTAATCTCTGGGGACCACCAATGAAGCTGTGGGCTATGGGGTAGCTTGGAAATTTGTTTGATAAACAGTTTCTTCACAGATGCCACCACATTCCAAATGAGTGTAAGACAATTTAGAATTGAATTCAATTCATCAAGGTTTGATTGTCCTATAAAAGGCAATATCAAGAAATATTTTGGTGGGAGCTACAAAATAAAAATTTTTGATTGAATTCAAATTCAGGATAACACAGAGTATAAACCTAATTTTGGCCTAATATGCCTGGACTCTAGGCCCAATTCCCAAATATCACAAAAATGAATGAAAAGGTTAATAGAAAATCTGGTCTACATCTAATTTAATAACAGATGTTCTTGGGTCTGATTTCTATAACTTACTGTTTTTTTTTTAATCTGGTTGTCTTCTGACCTCCATACATGCAAATGTAGCAAGTGCATGTCCAAACACATAGAGACACACTCATTTCTTACTCAGTTTGCAGACAAAAAAAAAAAAAAAAAAACAAAACAGAAAAAAAAAAACAAAAAAAACCCACACACACACACACTTTTAACCACATGTGTGTTTGACTGATCCTGCCTGCTGTTGTCCAATCTCTTTTTCTGCAGTGCTGAAGTTGAAACCAGGGTCTCGCATAAACATGCATGTGAGCAAGTGTAACACCACCCTGAGCTACAGTCCTAGCCTCTAGCCTTGTTTACACTGGTGGGCTACCCTCATTCCTTGGTTTTCTACTTTTCATAGGGTGGTGGCAAGCAAACAATAGACCAGGAGAACCTGCACAAACTGTTCTCTCTCTGGGGCCTACACTGTGCCTGGCACCAGAGTACTTTCCTATAAGTAATTCAAGGGAAAAAGAGAACTCAGCACCAAACACAGCAAAGCCTCAACCCAGAGAATAAAAGTAAGTATAGAGGTTTGCTATTCCCTGGGAAACTAATCAGACAAGTGCCTGGATGTGAACACACCTATGTTCAATTGTTTATAGAACAGGACTCAGATGATCTATTTAACAAACAACAACAACAACCTTTATATTTGATAGGGTAAAATTCCCTAAAAATGGCTTCAAAGATAAGATTTAAAATTCCCTTCCCCTCTTCTCTATATGAGGTATCTTTTGTCTCCTCTGGTTTTTGCTAGAAGGAAAGAGCACTGTGTACATTTTCTCATCACCCCGCTGGCTGTGCATGCTAGAGCTCAGGATCATGTTCACAGCTCACATGTTGTGCTGGGGTCCTGCATGCATTCCTTCCTGCTTCCATCCTTAAAGGAACAGAGCTCAGCAGAGTGGAGCCAGAACTGTTATGCTGGCAGCAGGTGATGGATGCAATGAGGGTGGGGATTGACTGTGTGATGTTGTTAAGCTATGGATCTATTTGGAGGATGTCCAATCAGGGCGATTAGAAAACACCTGAATATAGTGTGCAACTCAAAGCTACTATCTTATTTGTGATTGTGAACGCCAAGGAGAGGGAAAAATAGATGATATCTATAAGACTGTAAGAAAACACACTGGTCTGATGGTCAAGATTCCCAACATTTGATGCTTTCTGTGACTTGGGTCAACCTATTTAATACTTCACCCACTGTAGTAACTATAGGGTCTCTCAGGTGCATGGTGGCTCACACCTGTAATCCCAGCATTGACTAGGTAAGAGGATCAGTTCAATGCCAGGTTCAACTACATGCATGAGGTCCTGTCTCAAAATAAATAACAGCAAGATCAAGAACAACTGAAAGCAACCTGTGTAAATATCCAACCTCTGTATAGTTACTTAGAGATTTTGCTATTAGACACACTTCTGATTTGTTATTATAAATAGCTCAAACATGCAAAGCACATGCTGCTGCACACACTGAATATCTCAAAGCTGCTGTGAGGAGCAGCATTCTTAAACAGCATCACTGTGGTACAACAGGGCTTACAAGAGGAAGCTGGTCCTCATCTACTTTTTCAGCAAGTGGCATGACCTTGACACACTCCAGTCCTGTAGCAGAAGACCATCTAAACCTCTATGGTTCTCTTTAAGATTTATTTATTTTAAAAGATATATCTTATTGTTAATTATGTGTATTTGTGTATGTGTGCATAAGCATTTGTGCACCTGTTAGTGCATATGACTGTGGAGTTCAGCAGGGAGCATTAGCTTCCTTGGAGCAGGCGTTATTGACATTGTGAACATCCAGGTATGTGTGTTGGGAACTGAACTTGAGAGCCCCACAAGAGTGATACATGTTTTTAACCACTAAGATATCTCTCCAGCTTTGGTTTAGTTGTTTTTGTTCTTTGATATATGGTCTAATGTCTCTCTAATGTCTCTCAGGGAGAAATTGAAGTTGCTATGAAGCACAAGCTGGCCTTGAACTCCTGATCCTCTTGACTCCACTTCTGAAGTCCTGGGATTGCTGATGTGCATCATCGTACTTGGTATCTTTCTGCAGTTTATAAATGTAATTGCACATCCATGTGAAACTCTGTAATTTAGGGTTACTATGATGTACAGGAGACAGAAACACAGGAGTCTAAATGAAGCTATCCATCTAAGCTTGCACACATTCCATTGTAATGGGTGTCATGTATCACTCATGTATCTGTGGTCTGTTGTTCTGTGGAGATCACAATTGATATTCACAGCAGTTTGACTTCAATTGCACAGTTACTGAAAGTTTTTTCTCTTATGTTTAACCTCAACATAGTGATCTCAACAAAAGAAAAAAAAAAACATTAACTGTCTAGTGTACACCCTTCTGGAAATATGCTCACTTCCTATTCAAGAGAATGTCTGTCGCTCAACAGATGTTGGAAGTCACTGGGAAGCATATCTTCAAGGAAATTCTATTTCAGAAGGTAAAATCTGTACACATTGGGTTTTATTGCTGAGAAGAGACACCATGTGCATGGCAACTCTTATAAAGGAAAACATTTAATTGTGGCTGGCTTACAATTTCAGAGGTTTAGCCCATTATCTTCATGGTGGGAAGCATGGCAGTGTGCAGGTAGACTTGGTGCTGGAGAAGTTGCTGAGCATTCTTCATTTTGATCCACAAGCAGCAAAGAGGATACTGGACTCCACACTGGGTTTGAGCTTGAGCACAGGAGACCACAAATCCCACCCTCACAGTGACACACTTCCTCCAACAAAACCACACTTACTCTAAAAGGGCCACACCTCCTAATAGTGCCACTCCCCTCGGGTCAAGCATTCAAACACAGGATTCTATGCGAGCCATACCTATTCAAACCACTACAAAGACCAAGTCATATGGAATCAAGAACTATGAGGTAGATGTAAATGTGTTTGTATTGTAAAAGAGGAGCCTGGAGCTGGCTGGGCAGTGAAGAGACTTCCATAGAAGGAGTCTTAGAACATGATCCATGGATGAAGTGAAAAAATTTAGTGCAAATAGAGAGAAAATTGGGCTTATGACGGTAAATATGGAAAAGCCTGATGAATGTATGAAGAAGGAAAGCAAGGACTGGGGATACCCATCCCCTTCCTTTTGCTTCATATATTAGACTTCATCTTTCAACTCGAGACAGTTAGCTATAAATTCACAGAGTAGCCACTCACGCTCCACACCATTTGTTGTGGGAATGTTTTATACTCTCTGTCATCTCTAGGGTAAGAGAAGGGAATTGTACTACTTACTGAAGAGAAATGAAAACATTGAAAAGAACTGTGTTACTTTTCTTTCTACCCCTTCACTTTCTTACCAAATTACTTGGCTGGAAAGTGTTAGAAGGGGTTTGAGCATGTGATGGGGTGAGGGAAATGTCTTCTGTGCAGGGCCAGAGAGTGCAATTTAATGTTAGATGGGGCCTGCACATCAAGCAAGGTCTGACATGAGGGACCTGTTCCCACAAGGTTGGAGGCATATATGCACATACAGGTCCAAAAAATGTGTGTCAGTTCCCAGATCATATGACAGAGACTTTTATATGTGGGATGTATTTGTCCATTTTCCTATAATACAATGAGGCAATAAGGCAATGAGGCTGGGAAAATTTAAAGAACATGCATTTACTTAGCTCATGGTCCTGGATGTCCAAGGGCATTGTCTTGGCTTTTCTGTTCAATTCTAGGGTAGCTTTCTGGTTATACTTGAAAATGGTAGACAGTGTAGTTGGAGCACATATAGAAAGCCAGGTTTTCTCTTTGGACTAGAGCCCACTCTCAAGGAAATGAACCAGGATTCCATGACACCATCTTTAATCCTTCCTAAGGGCATGACACAATGACATACTGACCTTTTACAAGACCCCCATCTTTTAAACATTCCACCTCTCTTTAAAACTACCACATTGAGACAAGACTTCCAACATGTGGTCCTTTGGGATTATACATGTGCCTTACAGAAACCAAGGCAAGGAGAAAGCATCAGAGCCTGGGAAGCGTTTCTTAGGTCTGTGACTCCCACTACTGAACAACAACAATTTTTTTTACAATAACAATTTTTTGAATTCCTACTCCTGTTTCAAACTTTCAAAAGTTGATAACACCTTGTACAACCACACTGGAAATCAAACTGGTGCTTTCTCAGGCAACTAGTAGTGTTTCCTCAAGATCCAGCCATACCACTCCTAGGCATATCCAAAAAAGGCTCAAGTACACAATAAGGACATTTGCTCAACCATGTTAATAGCAGGTTTATTTGTAATAGCCAGATGCTGGAAAGAGCCCAGATGCCCCTCAACTGAAGAATGGATGCAGAAGTTGTTGTACATCTACAGAATGGAATATTACTCAGCAATAAAACAAGGAAATCATGAAATTTGCAGGTAAATTGTGGGACCTGGAAAAGATCATCCTGAGTGAGCAGTCCCAGAAGCAGAAAGACACACAAGGTATATACTCACTCATATAGACATATAATATAGGATAAATCTACTAAAATCTGTACATCTAAAGAAACTAATCAAGAGAGTGGACCCTGATTAAAATGTTCAATCCCCATCCCGAAAGGCAAAGAGGAAGGATATCAGAATAAGAAGAAAACAGGAAACAAGCTAGAAACCCCCCACGGAGGGCCTGTGAAAGGCTCTGCACTGCAGACTATCAAAGCAGTTGCTGAGACTTATGGCCTACTATTGGGCAATGTGCATGGAATCTTATGTAAGAAGTGGGAAATAGTAAGATCTGGAGAGGACAGGAACTCCACAAGGAGAGCAACAGGACCAGAAATTTGAGCACAGGGGTCTTCCCAGAGACTCATACTCCAAACATGTACCATCCTGCACAGATGTAGCCCATGGGAGTTTAGGGTCCATGTGGGTTACATAGTAATGGGAAGAGGGATTGCCTCTGACATAATCTGAATGGCCTGTTCTTTGATCACCTCCTTCTGAAGGGGGAGCAGTCTTAGCAGGCCACAGAAGATGACAATGCAGCCACTCCTGATGAGATCTGATAGACTAAGATCAGAAGGAAGGAGAGGAGGATCTCCCCTTTCAGAGGACTTTGGGAGGCGAATGCATTAAGAAGGGGGAGGGATGGTGGGACTGGGAGGGGAGGAGGGAGGGGCTTATGGCGTATACAAAGTGAATAAACTGTAAATAATAAAAATAAAATAGTTGATACAATTTCTCTCTCTCTCTCTCTCTCTCTCTCTCTCTTTACACACACACACACACACACACACACACACATATATATATACTGGTTTTTCAAAACAGGGTTTCACTGTGTAGCCTTGGCTATCCTGGAACTCACCTGTACAGGAGTCTGGCCTCTAACTCAGACATCTGCCTGCCTCTGCCTCCCAACTGCCCAGATTAAAGGCATGTGCCACCACTCCCCAGCATATATATATATATATATATATATATATATATATATATATATATATGTATATATATATATTCATACATATGTATTAATATATATTAAAACCTTAACAAACCTTTAGAACTGCTTTTGGAGAAAGGATGGAACTATTTTATTTAGAGTATACCATATTCCAGACTTTGTGATAGTTTATCTGCTATAGGAAAGAAAACCCACAACATTCCAGACAGCCTCTGGGATTTCAGGATATTGAATTGACCAGAATTCTCTATTCCAATTATGGAACAGTCTAGATTTACACAAATCCATTGTACAAGTGTCTAGGAATCACTTGTTTGCCTTCCAAGTGGGGAAAGCACAGCAGTGATTGTTAGCCATGATAAAAGCTTACCTAACATGAGTCATTTTTTGAGAGCCAATATTAATTACTTTTCTATTGTGCTAAAACATGATGCCATACTAACTTACAAATAAATAGTTTATTTGGGTTTAGCTCTCCAGTTTAACCTTACCTAACTTAAGGTTTATGAGTCTGCGATGGCAGAACAGAGGCATGGACACAAGCAGAAAGCATGGCAGCAGGAACAGAAAGTTGAGAACAGACTTCATGAACCGCAAGCATAAAGCAAAAGAATGACCTGGGAAGTAGAGTGAGGCCTTAAGCACTCAACACCCACTCCTAGAAATAAACCCCCTCACAAACCTCCTCAACCAGAGTCATCAACCGGAGACCGAGACTTTGGGGGCATTGCTCATTCAAATCACCATACAGAAAGCTCAGGGTCTCATATGTACAAGGCAAGTGTTATTCTTCCAGCCTTGTTGAGGCAGATTTTTGGAGTTAATGGCAAATTTGGAGGTAATGGCATCTGAGCAGTGGAATTCGGCCTCCTGGCTTTGGCTATTTTCCAAAGTCCACTTTCCCATAAACTGACCTTGGTGGTCCTACAGCAGACTGCTCTGAATCTGAGAAAATCTGTGCAACCATAGTAACCAGACATCAGGCTCTGTGTAACCTTGAGTGAGCTATATTTTGAGCAAGCTATGTTTTGACTAAGCTCCTACCTGAGAAATTGCTTGTATTTTTTTGCCTACTTAAGTGTTAACCTGATGTCCATTAAATCGACACCTAGATCAGCATGTAGACTTGGTGTCCTTCTCTGTGTCTCCCTGTCTCTCTCTGTCTCTCCCAGCCCTCTCTCAGGTGGTATTCAGCTGTCATTGCTGGTCGGTGACACCTTGTAATATTTTTAAAGACATTTAAAACATAAAAAAAAGTGTTGTTATTTTTGTTGTTGTTGTTTTATGAGTATGTGTTTTTCCTGCATTAAGGCCAGAAAAAAGCATCAAAATCCTTCAAACAAGTTATAGACAGTTGTGAGCCACCATGTATTGCTGGGAATTGAACTGTGTATCCTTGGCTGTAATGCAACTCAGTATGTAGACCAGGGTAGCTTTGAACTTACAGATCTAACTGCTTCTGCCTTCTGAGTGCTGGGATTGATGGCGTGCATCACCACCACCCAGCTTTTTTTTTTTTGGTCAGGGTTTCATGTACTTCAGGCTGACTTCAAACTTGCTATTTAGCTGAAGATGATATAGAGTTCTGATACACCTGCAATCAACCTACCAGTTGTGGGCTAGCAGGCATTTACCACTATGCCTGATTTGTGCAGTATTAGGAATCAACTCAGGGCTTCATGAATGCTAGACAAACACTAACAATGGAGCTACATTCTCCATCTCATGAGATTTACTGATTGATTGACATATAATTCACACATTAATTTAAGTGACCTGTCTCGCATAACTGGTGCTTTGTTTTACCCAAGGTAGGTATAGACAAGCAACAACAGCGTTAGGCTCCTTGGTGACCCAGGCAAACAGGAGATAGATCCAGGACATCTGTAATTGGTTGGCACTTTCAGCTCTGGGAATTCAGAAACTTCAGTCCACCTACGGGTGACCCACTGGCAAGCCCTGCCTCACAAAGGTGTGTTAGTTATCCTGTGAAGTATTTATAAGCACTGTGATTTGCGATTTCATTCCCATCAGTTTGTTATTATTCTCTACCTGGCATTGTTCACTCTCCTACAATGGTTGTCTGGGGTATTTGCCTTTGCAATTTCTGTGCAAGAAGATGCCTTAGCCACATTGTTAGAGCTTCAGCAGTTATTAATCCTGAGAGCACCTGATTGCACCACAACAAAAAGAAGCTGAGTACTTGTTCAGCATACTCAGGAAACATTAAGTTCATTTGATTTGTACCTATTGAGTCAGTACAGAGTGAGACAAGCCACGGAGGCACACATAGGCTGGTACTTGGCTAAGCGAGTTGGGTTGAGCAAGGCATAGAGACCTCAGAACCAAACATGGCAGGTTCAGGGTGAAGATTACAGGCATAGCCTGGCTGTCTGAGTTTGCTTTCTGTTGCTTTGAATAAACAGAATGACAAAAAGGTGTTTGGTGGAAGAAAGGGATATCTGGCTTACACTTCTGTGTTATAGTCCAGCCTTGAGGGAAGTCAAAGGAGGATGCAGAAGGCAGGAACTGAAGCAGAGATCACAGAGGAATACTGCTTACTGGTCCACACATCAGCTGAGGTTCAATCACCTTTCTTATACAGTTTCAAGTTCTCTAGCCTGTCGATCATGCCAAAGGCCCACAGTAGACTATGCCATCCTACATCAACTGGAAATCAAGAAAAATGTTCCACAGACATGCCCACAGGACAACTTGATGGCAATTCCTCGGTTGAGACTCCCTCTTGTTAGGTGTGTGAAGTTGAGAGCCAAGATGAACCATCACACACAGTTATGGACTTGGGGTCCTTTTTAAAATCTGGATTTTAAAAGCTTGTTCCCAGATGAAAATGTGAACATATTTTCTGGGTGCATCTCCCTCATATCAGTTGGAAGATTCATGAAATTGCAAATATGTTCAGTAATATTTGTGTCTCTTTTGATTTCTCACTCAGATATTTCTTAAGCAATTTTACTCTTTGAGATGAAATTAGTTATTAGCCACAGATTTAAAAAATGTTTTCAGTAGGAGGCAGGACCCTTTGAAGGTCCTGGTGTTCTGAGCAGTGCCCACCTGAGGGCTTCTGGGAGTGCTGGTTGACAGTGGCTCCTTAGCCACCTATGCAGAATGTTGTTCCACCATGGGAGTGATATGGCTTGCAGCTAATAAATAAGTAGTGCAAGTTATAAGGGTTTGGGCTCTTACTCAGGGTGAAGGGACAATTATGTGATGTGTATGTGCTCATGATTTCCCTAGGGGAGGCTGGAGGCAGACTTCTTTGGGTTCATCAAGGCCTAGCCACACTCCTCCCCACACCTCACTCTCCTGCTTCCTTTTCCTTCAGATGAATTTGGGAGATCTCCCTCAACCTCTTCTATCATACACCCTGTGGCAGACTCCAGTGTTCTAGAAAGCTGGCCTGGAACACCTGCAGCACAAGACGAGATCCTGTTGATGTTGGGTTTATAAGTGGGTAGGTGTGACGTGTGTGAGGCATCTAATGGTTCAGATGTAACAGCATGAGCTTCAGCAGCCATGGTGACCTTCTAATGGCATCTTGAAAGATCGTTTATTGCTTTTGGGCTTCTGTTGTTAGGCCACCCCAGCTCACATCTCAACCTGAAAATTAATTTTGCCACTAACCCAGACACTTATATAACCTATATCTTTACTGAAATGTGGCCGAGCTGAAAGAGAGTGAAGAAGGGAGGGAGAGAGAGAGAGAGAGAGAGAGAGAGAGAGAGAGAGAGAGAGAAGAAGAAGAAGAAGAAGAAAAGAAAGAGAGATTATTATGAAGACAAGTAAGAAAACTATTTGCCTTATCAAGGTATAAAATTTATGTAGCACACTGTGCTCCTTGTCTTTAAAAAGTACATTTAAATTAAAACCATTACATTACACTTCTTTTTTGTTTTAAGTTAGGGTTTCTCTGTGTAGCTCTGGCTGTCCTGAAACTCACTCTGCCGACTAGATCCACCTGCCCCTGCCTCCTGAATGCTGGGATTAAAGGTGAGTGCCACCATTGCTGGGCTAAAAGCATTACAGTACCGATATTGAAAATATGCCTACTACTTATCTTTGCCTTTCACAACACATAGTATACTTAATGTGCTCACAACTTTGTGCACCCTCTCCCTGAACCTACACAACATGTGGTGTACTTGTCTGTATACTGGTTTTTATGCCCAAATTAATAGATTACTGTAATAGAAGCCATAGTAAAAAATGCTGGACTTTCCAAATCAAGATATCACAAAGTTGTATTCACTCCAGCTCCAAAGACAGAAACTATTCTTTGCCTCCTCTGGGTTGGGTGGCTAGAGCATTTATTAGCTATGGTCAGGTCTCTGTCTGCATCACCTTGCTATGACCTTTCTTTCTCTGTGTAAGTGTGGCTTGAATGAGACTGGCCCCCACAGGCTCATGTATTTGAATGCTTGTTCTGAAATTAGTGGAAGTGTTTTGGGAAGAATTAGGAGGTATGGCCTTGCTGGAGAAGGTGTTTCACTGGCAGGGGGCAAGGAGTTGGAGGGGGGATTTAGGGCTTCAAAAGCTAATGTCATTCCCAGTTAGCTCGCTGTGATTCCTGATTATGGATTAGATGTAAACCCTCAACTACTGTTCCAGGAACATGTGTGCCTGCTTGCTGCCATGGTCCCTACCATGATGGTCTAATCATCTGGAACTGTGAGCTCACATTAAATGCTTTCTTTTATAGGTTGCCTGGTCATAGAGTTTTGCTGCAGTAATAAAAAAGTGACTAGGACAACCTATATCTTCTATTTTCTGTCTCAGATTTCCTTCTGCCTCAGTTACAACAACACCTGACATGGGATTTGAGGCCATAGGACAATCCAGTATTATCCTTTTTCTTTCTTCCTTCCTTCCTTTTTTCCATTTTTTCCTGGAGACAGAGATTTTCTGTGTATCCTTGGCTGTCCTGGACCTCATTTGTAGACCAGGCTGGCCTCAAACTCAGAGATCCACCTGCCTCTGCCTTCCCCAATGACTGTCCTCTTTCAAGATCTGTAGCATGAGCTCATCCACAAGGCTCCTTGACAGAGGTTCTCGGCATTGGCTATGAACATCTTTTGGGGAGACACTTCCAAGGTTGTGTGTGTGTGTGTGATGACACTAAGAGAAAAAGGGATTTACATAATTGAAGAATAAAATAGAGGTGGGGTGGAGAGATGACTCAGTATAAGCATGAAGAGCAGTGTTTGCATTTCTAGAACCCACATAAAAGTTGGGCAGGCCTGGTGCCAACATTTATTCCCACTCCTTAGGAACCTTAATATGGGATGCACTGAGCAAGCTCTTTAGTAGACAATTTGGAATAGTTGCTCTTCATGGTCAGTGAGCAACCCTGCCTCAATTAAAGGTGATCAGGCTCACCTTCACACTGTCACATGCAAGCACATGCAGATTCTCACACATGTATACACACATACTCACATGATCCCATACACACAATCAGAGAAAAACAGAGATGAGGAAAGTTGGCACTCCTGTAAGTCCAGCACTTAAGAGATGAAGGCAGGAGAAAACCAAAGTTTCAATCCAGGCTACACCGGAAGGGTGGTTCAAACAAAACCATATAACACAACACCTTTCCACTCTTCCGGAAAAAAAAAAAAAAAAACCAAACAAACAAAACAAGACAAAAAAGACTAGCCAGGGGGTAGTGGTACATGCCTTTAATTCCAGCACTCAGGAGGGAGAGGCAGACTGTTCTCTGAGTTTGAGACCAGTCTAGTCTACATAGTAAGGTCCTGGACAGCCAGGTGTACACAGAGAAACTCTGTCTAGACAAAGGAAACAAAGAAACCAAAAACTACAAAACACCGAAATCTGATCAGGGCAGTACTTGCACACATGTACTCACATGTTAGGGTGAATATAGGGGCTCACACTAGGAACACCTATATTCACACTAACTTTAGGATGTTCTTGACAAAATTTTGCCAAGCACTAAGGGTCCCATGAGTACAGAGGATGGGACAGTACATGGAAGCATGTCCGTGGCTGTTGAGTCAACTTGCCAGCCATATGACACCCAATGCCAGTGTGAATTTGTGCCAGACTGCACCCTTCACATTGAGTGAATATTGTATGGTGGCACAGGACTCAGTGAGACCTGGGTTTCTCATGAACCTCAAAGCCCTGTGTGGAGCAAATTTACCTATAGTTACTATCACCTATAATCTTACCTATATGTAAAATGTATTACCTATAGTGAGTTTCCATTTGTACTATGGTAAAGGGTGTATCTGAGGGACTATTGGCAGCCAGTAACAGCAAGTGCTGTGGACCTTTAAATAGTTGATGTCTGTTTCTAAGTTAGATACTTGTAGCTGAAGAAGGAAAATGACTGAAGTTTTTGAAAGAGCTTTATCATTTGAAAGGTACAGACATTTTAACATTTTTAAAATACTAAGGTTTAGAAAGTCCCACAGATTGGTGGACATACTTCTCTTTTTGGATCTTTGAAGGTGCTTAAAGGAAACAAACCAAAAATATTAAAAGCTTACCAAGCATAATTAGCCATAATTAAATAAAGGATTTCTAAAGCAGGTTCACTAAATCACTTCAAATAGTGCTATTTAAAGCACACATTATCCTCTTAGGGTCTATGATTTTAGCCCAGTGGTAGAACATGTACCAGGCCTTGGGTCCAATTTTTAGTGGACCAATCTGTGTGCAACCTAGCATTGTGTGTTTCATGCAATTGTTTCTGAAGAGTTGATGAAAAACATGCAGGCCACTTTTGGGGCCAATCCACAGTGCATAGGCAAGTTACAGCCCCATGATATTTGACACTTTGGAGAGCTATTTATCATTGTCCTAAAGGACTATCATTTTCTCCTCTGTTTCCATAAACTGTCTATTTTTGGCTCCTATGATTCCTTTCCTGTGTCATTATTCCTAACTTTACCTTTGGATGCTTGCACAAGGGAGCATCCACTTAACTAAAGCACCTTCAGGTATGGCAGGTGTCCTTCAATGAGTCTCAGAGATTTACTGGTTCAGCCTTCCTTATCTAGAATTTCATCCTGAACTTGACCTTTGACCCAGAAGCACTAAGGGAGAAGCGACCACAGGAATCCTTCCGCAGTAAACTTTATTAGTCACGCGATGAAGAGGGGAGAGAGGCCGCCCTGCCACCTCGTGGGCGCGGGCGGCTTCCAGAGGGCCCGGGCGGGGAAACGGGGAAGGAAGAGATCGAAGGAGAGGACGGGCCCCGGAGTATCGCTGTTTATATAAGCCGGGGTCGCACCTGAGTGACGTGTGAATACCCTGACTGGCTGCTTACTTTTACCCCGCCTGATGACTAGGACCATTATGCTAGCGGCCTTGTGACGTGTCAATACCCTGGTTGGCTGCTCACTCTTACCGGCGTGCCTACGCAATCCTTAGCGTGCTCACGCAATCTTTAGCGTGTATACGCATCTACGCATGCACCCTGGAGGTTTATAGTTTTGAGGGCGAGATGTCAGCGCCAGCTAGTGGCATCTGAGTCTCGGCTCTCCACAAGTGTGGAAAAGAGGATGTTACTTTTGCCAATTAAGAGAAAGGCCACAGGAATTTGGAAAGAAAAAGAAAATGTTAAGAGGGAACTCAGAAGAAGGTTGAGACTGTATTAACTTGTCAAATCATTATTAATGAAGATTATCCCAGCCAAAATTTGATTTTTTAGTCCAAAAATCATCAATCATGGATGAATGAAACATGCAGTTTCCTCTTAAATAACTGATTTTCCACATGGGTTTTGTTTCGTGAACACTGCATTGTAATCATTTCTAAATAAATAAATAAATAAATAAATAAAAATTCAATTATATAAAGTAACACATTTGTATTGTATTGTCCCATGTGACTCAGTAGGCCATTTCTGCCCTCAACCCTGGACTTCACGAACACTCTACTTTGGTGTGTGGCAATCACCAGCAGTGCAACCTTTGTGTTCTGTCCAAGACAACATGTTGATTCAGATGCAGAAACCTTCCTTTGCAGACTTTGGTCTATCTGCCCCTGTACTAGAAGCATGTGTTTCTAAAGAGCAGCAGCTGGCTCTCAGTCCATTTTTCTCACAACCGGGTGCCCTGACTGACTTCAATATTGCCTGTAATTCCTCTTTCTTCCTTATTCCCACACCCAACAGAGCATTCTTTATGTATAAAGGTTGATTAATTAAAAACAAAGTGAAAACTAACCCCAGCTTGGACCTCTTCTTGCTGGAGTTCACTACCCTGGAATCACTATGGGCATTTATTTTTATTTGTCATGGGCTAGCTGCAGAAGTATCCCAAACCTGTTTGGGTGTGGCACAAGGTCATCCAGGGTAGGGGTACCATATATATTGTGGGTAACAAACTGAATTTCTTGACATCTGGGAATGTACTCCTAGTGGTCTGGTCTTATATAGAGCAGGTATCACTAACTGCATCTTGTAGTGTCCAGCTTATTGTATATTTTTGGAAATATGTATTATTGACATAAAATTACATCCACTTGTTTACATGTTTTCAGTGACTAACTTCATCCACAATGGTGAAGATGAGTAATTTCAATGGATACATATGGCCCACATGACCTAAAATACCAAGTACATAGTTTATAGCAGAAGGGGTTTGTCAGCCCCTTGTTTAGAAATTTGATGTGATAAGGTTGGAGCAAGCGAAGTCTCCTGGAGTCAAAGGAACCAGAGCTTTTCACAGATGTCAAATTATGATGTAAATGGCCTTGTCAAAATCTCTCTGCATGAAAGAGAGCTGGATTAGCAGTTTACTTTTAACAGACATTATGGCAAAAGTGACAACATGTCACGTCATCCCGGGTTTTGTTCTGGTGCTGTTGTCTTCTTGATTTACAGACTTTGGTAAAATCTGCTGCCATTTTGAAGAGGTCCACTTCTGGCCAATAGCTAGTAATGATGTGGTGTCCTTATTATTCTTTGGGAAAGGAATCCTGCCAGTGACCATATCTGTGACCTTATCATTAGATTCTTCTTAAGTCAAGTGGTAAGGTGACTCACAGCCACAGCCAACACACTTTGAATGTCTGAGATGAAGTCATTCAAGCAGAAGACACAGGGAATTTGTGGTGGTTTGAATGAGAATGGATCCCATAGGCTTGTATCTTTGAATACTTAACTGGTCTCCAGTTAGTGGAATTGTTTGAAAAGGATTAGGAGGTTCCATATTGGAGGAAGCATATCTCTGGTGTTGGGCTTTGAGGTGTCAAAAGCTCACACCAGCCACAATCTCTGTCTCTTTTTCTCTTTCTCTCTTTTGCTCTCTAGGTCTCTGGCACTCTGCCTGTAATTTTCAGATCAATTTGTGAGCTCTCTGCTACTTCTCCATCACAAAACCTAACTGTCTGCTGTCATGCTTCCTGTCCTGGTGATCATGGACAACTTTTTAAAACTGTGAGTAAGCCTCTACGTAAATGCGTTCTTTTATATGTCACTTTAGTCACTTTTTTTTCCTAGCAATAGAACAGTTACTAAATCAGAAGAAACCTGCTCCACAGATATGTTTAATAATAAATCTTATGTCACTGAGTTTGAGGGTGTTTGCTATGCAGCAAGTAAAGATTCACATGTTAAAAAATGGGCATAATTTTTTGCTACCTAACAAAGAGACCTATAATGAGAATTAATGCGCTCATAAAATGTTTAGACATCTCCAGAAGCCCTTCCTAAATGCACAAGCATTTCCCGTTCCTGCCTGCCTGTCTTGGTTGGTATTCCTAAAGTGGCTCCTTTCCCCCCAGGAAGTTCGCAGGGACTCCTCATCCATCAATTAAATAACGAAAGAGTAACTGTTTTAAGAGAGAGACTTCTCCTTCATAATTGGTTTCCTGCGGCCCTTTATGGACCCACTAGGGAATCCCTGGCTAAGCTCCCTGTGGCCCAGCAGGGCTCAATTTCTCTCCCTGGGTGCAAAGCAGGCTCGCTGAGTCTGAGGGAATGGCTCACGGAGAGAAGCAGTGCTGAGCCTGCACCTGAGAGGCTGCCAAACAGCCAGCGGGCAGCACCCCCTCAGGTGGCTCCACCCCCGCGCAGCCTCTCCACAGCACCGGAAACTGACGGGAGAGCAGCGCCCCTCGCAGGCTCTCTGCTTCTTTTCCCCACCTCACCCAGGCCCGCCCGCCAGCGCCCCTTGCAGTCCCACCACTCCAGGTCACCTGGTCGCCAGAGCCTGGAGGAGGCTTCCTCGCGCCCCCCAGCCCACCCTCAGCGGGTCTCCTCAACCGCTGCGCTCCGACTTCCGGGGCGCGCAGACTAGGCGTCACAGTGACAGCGCCTCTGGGCGTCACAGTGACAGAGCCCAGGGAAGCTCAGGAGGAAGCGGTGACTAGTGGAAGAGCAGCTCTCTGAGTCGCTGCAGGGATGTCTGAGCAGCCTCTGCCACCAGCCAACAATAGGGTCTCTGGTTCCGTAGACGCCCTGCCCGCGCCCATGGCCGTGGCATGGACTCCTCCCAGGCTGGTTCACCCGGTGGAGGCTTAGGGACTGAGGTGGCCTTCATGCTGCACCACCCGCAGCCACCCATGCCGCCCCAGGCCACCGCCTCAGCGGCCAACCCCGCCAGCGCTCCACCTGCCCTGGCTGTGTCCCTGGCTGGGCTGCAGGCATTCCGGGATCAGTTGCAGGTGTTCACGTCCCGGCCCTGGAGACGTCGAGTAGTGCGAAGGTCTCTTTCTGAGGAGGAGCCACAGAGCATTTGAAGAGCCTATACCGGGCCGTGGACTAGCAGAAGACTCCACTGCCCAGATCCTAGAGCCTGATGGACAAGTTCAGCTACATCGACCTCTCCAGTGCACTACAGAGGTACAGGATTCCAGGTCTGACTTAGAGATCAGACAGTGCTGTGTGAGGCTCTGGGCTAGGGAAGGAGCTGGGCTTCCTAGGCCCAGAGGGGGATGCTTTGAGGGACTCCCAGATGACGGGACACATCACCCCTTCCTGTTTCCCTTAGATAAATCTATTGGCCAGAGTTGGGTTACATAGTTCTCCAGGTAGAGAGAATCAGGTTTTCTCCTTTTATGCAGTGGTGGTGCGAGACAGGATTCCGAGGTACAGTTTCTAATTAAGAGAGAGCCTACATACACAGGAGGGAGAGCCTAATCAGTTGGTTATTTGTCCCAAATTATGCCCGAGATTGTGTAGGGGTACAAAACGAGATGGGACCCAAGCTGGCCATCATTGTTCCTTACTGAAAGAAACTGGGAGAGTGAGAGGGGAACCTCAGGATTCCCTGTTTCTTCAGGGAGCAGAACTGCCCCCTCCTCTATCCCAAATTGGAAATGTCCTGTGTTTCCAGATGGTGTTACATGAAGTTTTGTTGAAAACAAGGGTTTTAAAAGATACCAATTAGCCTTTTGAAGAAAACTGGCTTATATTTTGCATCTGCAGATAACATACTTAGCCACCTTAGGCTTCTGCTCCTTCCCATCCCCACTTTTCCGAGGTTAAAACAAAGCTTTAAACAATTCAATTGTATAGAGAATTATAAATGACAGGGGCAGGGTTGAATTGTACCTCAGATTAATTGCCTGCATCAAGTTTACTTGTGTGGAACAGGCAAAAATCAATACAGTGCTATCAGTTTGGATACACATCCCAGAGGCTTTAAATCTAAAGCAGAGTAGCGTTTACATTCTAAGCAGGCTCCTTTTGATTGGCACTAAAGGGAGGGGTGTCTTCAGATCCTAGTGATATGTAGATAGTGTATATCTACATATACCTGTGGCAAGATTCAGAAAGAATTAACAACTGGGGTTTGAGAAGAACCTTGAAAAATCAGCTACTGTTAAAATGAGTATGGCAACAGAAATCTGCTGAATGATTTGGTTGTAAAGAATCTACACAAAGATGGGCCTTGTTACATTTCTTCTTGTTGTCATGGATCCAAAGAAGTACTTACTATTTCGAACATTATATCCCTTTATCTAAGTGGCTGAAATTTTCAAACTACCAAAGGTTTTTTTTTTTTCCTTTTATTTAGGACGTTTTCTTGATTTCCTTGTGGATTATTACTTAATTTTGTTTTTAAATTCGTGTGAACAGTAAGTGCTATGCTATGTTTACTTCTGTTTTGTCTGCCAGAACGCTTTTGTTAGATTTGACAGAACTTCATTTTACATTTGTGGTTTATGGTAAATAAAAAGCATCTAAAGGTTAGTGATCAAAGAATCCCAGCTTTCCTGAATCCCAGCAGTCACTGGTGGTACTAACTCTGTTAGGAGACAGGGCCTCAGTGTCTTCTGAGTGCTGTGGGAGTTGATCTGGATGGTCGGTAAGAAAATTTCTGTGGTAGCTTAACTCTCATGATTGTGGCTCATTTGGCATTGTAACATTCCTTGATTGGTTATATTTACTTCTTTTATGTAAAATTAATCATCTAGGCCAGAGACAAATGCACATTTATGTGGTAGGGATTTGAATGTCACAGTTTTCCTGTGGCCTTTTTCTTACTTTCTGTTGTGTAACACTGATATTCACTTTCTGGAAACATTGTTGTTTCATGAACATGAACCATTAGTTTTGGAAGAACAGATTTGTTGTCATCCTGTTCTCCAGTTTTTATCTCCTTTGTCTCTCCTTTCCCCATGTTACAAAGACAGTGTCTCTCTTCTAAACCTTCTTGGAGTCTTGCTATTTTAAAGTCTGTGTCTTTTCTGGTATTACCTTTTTCTTTTTTGGGTTATTTGTTTGTTTGTCTTTTGAGGGACACAAATGCACTGGACAACTTTAACTCAAGAGCAAAAAGCAATTATTGTAGATTAATAAAATGTAAAATTTACAAGCAAGAGTAGATGTTTTATGTGATGTATCCTTGTGCTGCATTGCTTTTTTAACGTGAAATATTACTCTTTGCCTTTTTTTTTGTATTACAAAATTGTAAAAGATTGATCAAACTTGTTTTCCAAAAATGATGATCTTTATTTTAGTCTCTACACATTCTGTGTTTAAAATTTTATTCTAAATTGGAAATGCTGATCCAATTTAGAATTGGAATTGGAAGCAGTATCTTCAGAGATGGGAAGGTACCATGTTAAAAATGACAGATACCTAGATAAAAATGGATTGAATTGCAGGAGAGTTATGGTGTATATGGAATAGTGTATGTTATTTTTTTTCTTTTACTGTGTACATGTGTGTGGGTGTTTGCTCCTATCAGTTTAACATGGTACAGTTGTGGAGCTCAGATGCCAACTTGTGGGAGTGGATTCCCTCTTTCCTCCATGTGAATTCTAGGGATCTAATTCAGGTCATCAGACTTGTTGGCAGGTGTCCTTACCCATTGAGACACCTTGCTGGTCTTATGATAAAATTTTGAGGCATTTTAGGTAACAAGCTATTATTGAAACATTCAAGACTGGCCCTCTTATTAAAAAAATTGTCAGTTGATTAATTTCTATAGTGACAGGTTTAGAATTCATTATAATAACTTTATTTTGTTTTTGTTGAATATTAAAGAATCATTTAATGAATATGACATTGGGTTCAGTTAGCATAAATGCTTCAATTACAGATCCACTCTCTTTCTTTCGAGTGCAAGCATGCAGACACACACTATCAGGACTCTTTAAAGAGACACAAACAGATCTGACATAAGTAGATTTGGCAAGTGGGATTACCTGAAGTTTAGATTTTCACAGACTTGTGTAAGTCAGCCAGGACTGACCATTTTGTGAGTTTAAAGAGATGGTTCAGCTGTAAGGGCACTTATTGAGCTTGTAGAGGACATGGGTTTAATTTCTAGCACCCACATGGTGGTTAAAATATCCATAACTACAGTTCCAAAGAATCTGATGCCCTCTCCTGATCTTTTTGACCACCAGGAACACGTACATGCATGGAGGCAAAACAGTTCTATGCATAAATAAATTTTAAAAAATTAAAAAGAAAAACTAATGTTTCTGTCTCCAAATTTTGTGATCTCTGCTGTATTTGTAATAACTCATTTCCTTTGTGTTAATTTATTTTCACTTTAGTGAAAGACAGTTGCCATCAAAGGTATTTCTCATTAGGGGAAAAGGTAACTGAAATTCAGTAATGCTTCAGAAAATTTGGGGGACTTTGGTAGTCCTGCCTTGCAGTGCTTAGGACAGATGACAGAGAATTGGAACTTGGGAGCCTGAAGAAGTGATGAAACGGTGAAGTGCACCTTTTAATTGTAGCATCTTTATTCTTTTTATGTGTGGGTGTTGGGTATGCATGCCTGACTGCGTGTGACCTGGTGTCCAGAAGAGGGCATTGGATCCCCTGGAGCTGGAGTTACTAGCAATTGTGACCCACCTGGTGTCTGTGCCAAGAACCAAACTCAGGTCCTGGGAGAGTTTCAAGTTGTGTTTTTACAGAGCAATCTCCCCAAGTCGCAGCAATTACTAGTCTTTAACCCTTACTAAATATAATTCCTGGAAAATGTTGTAATTTTTTCCTTATTGTATGTATATATTTTAATTTTATTTTTTTCTTATCAGTTACATTTTATTAACTCTTTATCCCAGCTGCATCCCGCTCTCTCATTCCCTCCCAAGGGGCTCCTCCCCATTCATCTGATCCTGTTTTATCAGGTATCTTCAGGACTGGTCGTAAACTCCTACTCTGTGGCCTAACAGGACTGCTCCTCCCTTGGGGGGTGGGGAGGTCAAAGAGCCAGCCATTGAGTCCCTATTAGAAATAGTCCTTGTTCCCCTTACTATGGGAAACCAATTAGTTACTGAGCTACCACGGGCTACATCTGAGCAGAGGTTCTAGGTTATATCCATACATGGTCCTTGGTTGAATGTCAGTCTCAGAAAAGACCCTGTGCCCAGATTTGGTCCTTGTGGTGCTCCTCTCCTTTCCCCATCATACTAATTCCCCTTCTTTCATATGATTCCCTGTATTCTGCCAAAGGTTTGGTTATGAGTCTTTGTATCTGCTTTGAAAACACTGCTAGTTAGAGTCTTTCAGATGCCTTCAGTAGACTCCTATCATATGTTCAATGCACATCCCATCTGTCTTTCTAAATGAGGATTGATCATCTTACCCCATATCCGCTCTCTTGATTATCTTTTTTAGGTGTATAGATTTCATTATGTTTATCATATCTTATACGTCTACATAAGTGAGTATATACCGTGTTTGTCTTTCTCCTTCTGGGATATTTCACTCAGAATGATCTTTTCTAGATCCCACCAATTGCCTGCAAATTTCATGATTTCCTCCTTTTTGATTGCTGAATAGTATTCCATTGTGTAAAAATACCACAACTTCTGTATCCATTCCTCCCTTGATGGACATCTGGGTTGTTTCCAGGTTCTGGCTATTACAAATAAAGCTGCTATAAACATGGTTGAGCAAGTATCCCTTTTGTGTACTTGAGAAAAGTTTGGGTATATATCTATATTTTTAATGTAGTAAGGAATGTACATGCAGGCCTGTGTGCTATTGTGTGTTATGGGCACGTACATGTGGAGGTCAGAGGACAACTTCAAATGCTGATTCTCTTTCCATCTTGTGGGACCTATGGCCTGGAGTTTAGGTCATTGTGGTACTCCTATTCACTTATCCATCTCACTGACTTAAAAATATATTTGTGAAGTCTGATCAAATATCTTAAGAAATGTTTGCTTACAAAGACAAAGGAGGATTATAAGGGTGCTAAGAAGGTGCCTTAGTGGGTAAAGTGTTTTCTCTACAAGCATGAGGACCAGAGTTCAGATTACCACCACTCACATGAAAGCAGTTTGTTTCAGTGTGCGCCTGAAACTCTTTGTGTGTGTGTGGAGCGGGTGATGGGTTGGCCAGATGAGCACAGGTATGGCTTAAGGACATTTCAGCCTGAGAACAGCCAGTTCCAGGTTCAGTGAGAGATCATAAAACAAGACTAAAAAGTGATTGAGGAAGATAACTCATTTACTGTGCACACACTTACACACACACACACACACATTATAAGGGTAATTTAAGAGATCTTTAAAAACAAGAAATTTATAATGGGCATGTTGGTAAGTACCTGTAATCTCAGGATGTGTGGGAGGTTGAAGACACAGAGTTTTATTTTGTCAGCCTGTCTTTCTACTAAGATATTGTATCAAAACAAAAAATCAAATTAATTAGAAGTGAACTGAGTTTTCCCTTGGATCTCTTTGCTAAAATTTTGAAAAATTTGCTTTGATGGAACTTAATAATTATACTCAGAAAATACTAGCTAGCTATGGGGCAGAAATTTCTGTTAAGTTCATCTGCCTGGTCTACTCAACTCATTTATTCTTTCATGTAAACTCCATGTTTACTTGGTGCCAGTTTCTGGGCTTAAAGAGGATTAAAATACCGTCTTTGACTGCACAGAGTTCAAAGAAAATAAAATGAAGTAGTGGGGGAAATTTTAGAATGATATTGAGGAACATAGGAGCCTCTAACACAGGCTTGCCCTCATACTTCCTAATGCTGTGACCTCATAAATTATTCTTGTTGCTACTTCATAACTGTAATTTTACTACTGTTATGAATTGTAGAGTAAGCATCTGTTTTCTGATGGTCTTAGGTTACTCCTGTGAAAGAGTCATTTGACCCCGCCCCCAACGGACCTCAACCTAGAGTTGAGAACCACAGCTGTTTCATGGAAAATTTAAGCTCGGTAGCCAAGCTTAAAAGATGAGATAAAGTTCTAGGGCAGAGAGTATTAAAGTCAAAAGCATGGAGTAAACAGTTATTCTAAGTGTTTGGATCTGTAAGCTTAGACTTTATTCTGTAGGACATAGAAAATCATCAAGAGATATCAACAAGGAATTGCCTGACTCATATTTTAATTTAAGACCACACACTGATTGAAAGATAGATTCAACTGTACAAGGAAAAAATGCCAATTCTTTTAGAAATCTGTTGCTTTAAAGAATGTAACATGCAGAATGGGAAGGGATAAAGAAATGCATACATATTTGTGACAATTTTTTAAGGTAACACAGAAATATGAGGAATAATGAGAGAAATCAAGAAGTGTTACATACCTAGCTCTATTGATTTTTTTATTAATTACAGTTTATTCACTTTGCATCCCCCATAAGCCCCTCCGTCCTCCCCTCCCAGTTCCACCCTCCCTCCTACTTCTTCGAGCATGCCCCTCCCCTAGTCCACTGATAGGGGAGGTTCTCCTCTCCTTTCTGATCTTAGTCGATCAGATCACATCAGGAATGGCTGCATTGTCATCTTCTGTGGCCTGGAAAGGCTGCTCTCACCTCAGGGGGAGGTGATCAAAGAACAGGCCTATCAGATTATGTCAGAGGCAGTCTCTCTTCCCGTTAATATATAACCCACTTGGACACTACACAGCCATGGACTACATCTGTGTGGGGGTTCTAGGTTATCACCATGCATGGTACTTGTTTGGAGTATGAGTCTCTGGGAAGACCCCTGTGTTCAAATTTTCTGGTTCTGTTGCTCTCCTTGTGGGGTTCCTGTCCTCTCCAGATCTTACTATTTCCCACTTCTTACATAAGATTCCCTGCACTTTCCCCAACAGTTGGCCATAAGTCTCAGTGTCTACTTTGATAGTCTGCAGGGCAGAGGCTTTCAGAGGCCCTCTGTGGCAGGCTCCTAGGTTGTTTCCTGTTTTCTTCTTCTTCTGATGTCTATCCTCTTTGCCTTTCGGGATGGGGATTGAGCGTTTTACTCAGGGTCCTCTCTCTTGATTAGTTTCTTTAGATGTACAGGTTTTAGTAGGTTTATCCTGTTATATGTCTATATGAGTGAGTATTTACTGTGTGTGTCCCTCTGCTTCTGGGACAGCTTACTGAGGATGATTTTTTCTTGGTCCCATCATTTACCTGCAAATTTCATGACTCCCTTTTCTTTCATTGCAGTGTAGTACTCCATTGTGTAGATGTAACACAACTTCTGCATCCATTCCTCAGTTTAAGGGCATCTGGGTTGTTTCCAACTTCTGGCTATTACAAATAAAGCTGCCACAAACATTGGTGAGCAAATGTCTTTACTGTGTACTTGAGCCTCTTTTGGATATATGCTTAGGAAAGGTATGGCTGGATCTTGAGTAAGCACTATTCCTAGTTGTCTGAGAAAGCGCCAGATTGATATCCAGAGTGGTTGTACAAGTTTACATTCTCACCAGCAGTGGAGTAGGGTTCCCCTTTCTCCACAACCTCTCCAGCATGCCTTGTCACTTGAGTTTTTCATCTTGGCCATTCTGATGGGTGTAAGGTGAAATCTCAAGGTAGTTTTGATTTGCATTTCCCTAATGGCTAGTGATGTTGAGCATTTCTTTAAGTGTTTCTCTGTCATTCGATATTCCTCTACAGAGAATTCTCTGTTTAGCTCTGTTACCCATTTTTTCAATTACATTACTTGGTTTGCTGTTTTTCAGCTTCTTTAGTTCTTTATATATACTGGATATTAGCCCTTTGTCAGATAAAGGGTTGGTGAAGAGTCCCAGTCTGTAGGCAGTCGTTTTGTTTTGTTGATGGTGTCCTTTGCTTTACAGAAGCTTTTCAGTTTCATGAGGTCCCATTTATTGATTGTTGCTCTTAGAGCCTGTGCTGTTGGTGTTCTGTTCAGGAAGTTTTCACCTGTACCAAGGAGTTCTAGGGTATTCCCCACTTTTTTTTCTAGCCGATTTAACGTGTCTGGTTTTATGTTGAGGTCTTTAATCCACTTGGACTTCAGTTTTGTGCAGGGTGATAAGTGTGTATCTATTTTCATTTTTCTACATGTGGACATCCAGTTGGACCAGCACCATTTGTTGAAGATGCTATCTTTTTTCCATTGTATGGTTTTGGCATCTTTGTCAAAGATCAGGTGTCCATAAGTGTGTGGGTTTATTTCTGGGTCCTCTGTTTGGTTCCATTGATCCACCATTCTGTTTCTATGCCAGTACCATGCAGTTTTTAAAACTGTTGCTCTATAGTACAACTTAAGATCAGGGATGGAGATACCTCCAGAAGATCTTTTATTCTAGAGGATTGTTTTAGCAATTCTGGGTTTCTTATTATTCCATATGAAGTTGAGAATTTTTCTTTCCAGGTCTGTAAAGAATTGTGTTGGTAATTTGATGGGCATTGCATTGAATCTGTAGATTGCTTTTGGTAAGATGGCCATTTTTACTATGTTAATCCTCCCAAGCCATGAACATGGGAGATCTTTCCATCGTCTCATATCTTCTTCTAATTCTTTCTTCAGAGACTTGAATTTTTTTTTTCATACGAGTCTTTGACTTTCTTGGTTATTGTTACTCCAAGGTACATTATGTCATTTGTGGCTATTGTGAAGGGTGTTGTTTCCCTAATTTCTTTCTCAGCCCTTTTGTCTTTTCTATACAGGAGGGCTACTGATTTTTTTGAGTTAATTTTGTATCCGGCCACTTTGCTGAAGGTGTTTATCAGCTGTAGGAGTTCCCTGGTACAGTTTTTAGGGTCACTCACATATACTATCATATCATCTGCAGATAGTGATAATTTGACTTCTTCCTTTCCAATTTGTATCCCCTTGATCTCCTTCAACTGTCTTATTGCTCTAGCAAGGATTTCCAGAACTATGTTGAAGAGATATGGAGAGAGTGGGCAGCCTTGCCTTGTCCCTGATTTCAGTGGGATTGCTTTAAGTTTCTCTCTGTTGAGTTTGATGTTGGCTATAGGTTTGTTATATATCGCCTTTACTATGTTTGGATTTGTGCCTTGTATCCCTGATCTTTCTAATACTTTAAACATGAATGGACACTGGATTTTGTCAAATGCTTTTTCAGCATCTAGAGGGATTATCATGTGGTTTTTTTCTTTCAGTTTGTTAATATGATGGATCACATTGGTGGATTTCCGTATATGGAATCACCCCTGCACTCCTGGGATGAAGCCTACTTGGTCATAGTGGATGATATCTTTGATGTGTTCTTGGTTTCAGTTTGCAAATATTCTGTTAAGTATTTTTGCATCAATGTTCATAAGGGAGATTGGCCTGAAATTCTCACTCATTCTTGGGTCTTTGTGAGGTTTAAGTAAAAAGGTGACTGTGGCTTCATAGAATGAGTTTGGTAGTGTTACTTCTGTTTCTATTTGGTGGAATAGTTTGAAGAGAATTGGAGTTAGCTCTTCTTTGAAGGTCTGGTAGAATTCTGCGCTGAAACCATCTGGTCTTGGGCTTTTTTTGGATGGGAGACTTTTGATGACAGCTTCTATTTCCTTGGAGGATATAGGACTATTTAATTTATTTACCTGGTCTTGATTCAGCCTTGGTAAGTTGAATCGATCAAGAAAATTGTCCATTTCATTTAGATTTTCAAATTTTGTGGCATATAGACTTTTGAGGTAAGTCCTAATGATTGTTTGGATTTCCTCATTTTCTGTGGTTATGTCCCTCATTTCATTTCTGATTTTGTTGATTTGCATGGTGTCTCTTTGCCTTTTAGTTATCTTGGCTGAAGATTTGTCTATCTTGTTGATTTTCTCAAAGAACCAGCTCTTGGTTTTATTGATTCTTTGAATTGTTTTGTTTCTAATTGATTGATTTCAGCTCTGAGATAAATTATTTCCAGCCTTCTACTCCTTTTTGGTGTGTCTGCTTCTTCTTTTTCTAGTGTTTTTAAGTGAGCCATTAAGTTGCTTGAATGCGCTGTCTCAAACTTCTTCTTGAAGGCACTCAGTGCTATGAACCTTCCTCTTAGCACTGTCTTCATTGTGTCCCACAAGTTTGGGTATGTTGTGTCTTCATTTTCATTGAGTTCTAGGAAGACTTTAACTTCTTTCTTTATTTCTTCCCTGACCCAGCTGTCATTTAGTAACAAGTTGTTCAGTTTCCAGTGTGTGTAGGCTCTGTGCTATTTCTGTTGTTGTTGAGGTCCAACTTTATTCCATGGTGATCAGACAGATACAAGACATTATTTCAATCTACTTGTATCTGTTGAGGCTTGCTTTGTGACCCACTATATGGTCTATTTTGGAGAAGGTTCCATGAGGTGCCGAGAAGAAGGTAAATTCTTTTGTGTTTGGGTGTAGCATTCTAGAAATGTCTGTTAGGTCCATTTGATTCATGACCTCTGTCTGAGACATTGTTTCTTTGTTTAATTTCTGTTTGGTTGACCTGTCCTTTGTTGAGAGTGGGGTGTTGAAGTCTCCCACTATTAATGTGTGGGGATCTATATGTTGTTTAAGTTTTATCAATGTTTCTTTTACAAATGTGGGTGCTCTTGTATTTCGGGCATAGATGTTCAGGATTGTGATGTCTTCCTGGTGGAATTTTCCCTTGATGAGTATGAAGTGTCCTTCCCCATCTCTTTTGATTAATTTTGGTTGAAAGTCTATTTTATCAGATATTAGAATGGCTACTCCTGCTTGCTTCTTGTGTACATTTGCTTGAAAAGCCGTCTTCCATCCCTTTACCCTCAGGTAATGTCTATCTTTGTGACTTAGGTTTGTTTCTTGTATGCAAAAGATTGCTGGGTTTTGTTTATACATCCATTCTGTTAGTCTGTGTCTTTTTATTGGAGAGTGGAGTCCATTGATGTTGAGAGAGATTAATGACCAGTGGCTGTTAGATCCTGTGATTTTGATGTTGGGTGCGGTCATAAGGTTGAGTGCTTGATTGCTTTTTGTTTTACTGTAGTGAGGTTAATTATTTCCTGTGTTTTCTTGAAAGTAGCTAGTTTTCTTGGGTTGTATTTTCCCTTCTAGTGTCTTCTGTAACAGTGGATTTGTATGTAGGTCTTATTGAAATTTGTTTTTGTCATTGAATATCTTGGGGTTTTTTTTGTCTATGAGGACTGAGAGTTTTGCGGGAGATAGTAGCCTGGCCTGACAACAGTGTTCTCTTAGGGTCTGCATGATATCAGTCCAGGCCCTTCTGGCTTTCATAGTTTCTGTTGAAAAGTCAGGTGAGGGTAGGGTGAGGGTAGTTAGCATTATT
The DNA here is from genome assembly GCF_030254825.1 of Meriones unguiculatus. Classification (NCBI taxonomy): domain Eukaryota; kingdom Metazoa; phylum Chordata; class Mammalia; order Rodentia; family Muridae; genus Meriones; species Meriones unguiculatus. The sequence goes on along the minus strand of NC_083369.1, from coordinate 159,927,245 downwards.
GTCAATGAGACCTGTGCCTCTAAGGGAATAAAGGCAGTCTGCCTCTGATCCCCAGTCTCAGGGAAAGCAGCCTGCCTGCTTCAGTCTCTCTCTCCCCCCAGCTTTTGGGCTGCAGTTGCTCTCCTTACCCTCCAGCTTCCTTGCCAGAACCACCAGCTTCTGGAAGGGGAGCAAGCATAGTCAGGTCTGGGGCAGGATCTGGTCCTGTTTATTCTTAGTTACCAAAGTTTGCACCTCTCTTGCAGGGGAAGACTGGTTAGTCAAAGTGGGACGAAGGAAAAGTTTCACTTAAACCCGAGGTTGTATAGTAATTTGAACCGCATTCCAAGCAACCCTACTTCTGGAAAACGACTGCCTGACACACTAGGGGTGGGTCTTCCCTATGCCACATTTCCTGCTCCTCACTGCAAGGCAGGGATTTGGCACTGGGCTCTTCCCTATTCACTCGCCTTTAATGAGGCAATCCTGGTTAGTTTCTTTGAGTCCACTGACTAATATGCTTAAATTCAGCAGATTGCCATGTCTTATCTGAGGTCATGTTTCCCAAGGCCTCAGAATTTGGTGAGTGTTGCCACCCACTGGCTTCCTGAGAGGAAGGGGGCCACAGTGGCAAGATGTGAGGAGAAGGAACAGGGAAGAGTTAGAGGGAGCCTGTCCCAAAACATCAGTTACCATCAAAATGACAACATTACACAACACACAAGACACTAACAAACAGAACAGAAAAACAAAAAAAAAACAGACCTTATGGCCAAAATGCAATGGAAAACAAAACAGAAAATGATTGTTGGGTGCAGGCTCCCTGTAATCGGTCAGATGAGCAGGGGGAGCCAAGACACAACTGAAAACAAAACTGGGATACAAAGTAAAAAAACAAAAACAAAACAAAACTGTAATTAATATATAAAAAAATAACAACAGCAACAAAAAAAGAAAACAAAACAGAAACCGATCATTTGGCACCGGCCCTGGGAGTTAGTCGGACTGACAGGGGTTTAAAAATAACTGCGCATGGAGTCCTCCTTTTCCCACTGAGGGGCTCCTCAGTCCTCTCTCTCCAGGCAGGGTCAAAAATACCTCCTCGAACCCTGAGGCTGTAACCCTAGAGCACTTCCTCTCTTAGCCACATATTGCAGCTTTACAGACACCTTGATGCTTCAAACCAAAAGCAGAAGACACACAAACAACTAAACAGAAGACACACAACCAACAAAGTACACTTGACAAAGACAGAAGACACACAAACAACAACAACAACAAAATCATTTACCAGCTGGACTAAGATCCTCTGGGTCGGGGTCCTGGAAGCCTGGGGAAATCTCGCTGGAGCCTCCAAATGTTATACTTACATGAGGAGATCCCCCTAGAGACCAACAGGATCACCAGTCTGAGGCAAACACACAAAGGTCTTTATTCACACTAGATATTGGGCCATCAATACACCTAAAGGACTGGGCCATTCAAAATGGTATCTGAAAAACAAGATGGAGTTAGTTCTGCTATTGCTTTCACAACTCATATTTAAGCAACAAAGAATAACTCCCTTGCAGAAGATGGAAAACTTGAGGCAACATGTTTATTCATGGCCCAATAACATGTCAACTGTCTTTTCATATATATTCAGTTACTGCTCATAACAACCCTGGGAGACAAATGTCCATACTGTAAGGAAACAAAACAAGCATGCTACATCAGAAAGGTATGGCAACCCAACCAAAACAAACTGTAACCACAGAATTTCAGTAATTTTGCCTAACCTTAATGATTTACTACGTAAAAATTTTACTATTAATTTTATTATTCCTCAGAATTAATTTTAATTCACACAAATTTCAAATAAAAACCCTTATTTTTATAGTATGACTGTTTTGCGTGAATGTATGTCTGTTTACCACATGTGTGCCCAGACCCTGTGGATGTCAGAAGAGGGCATCAGATCACCTGCAACAAAAGTTATAAGGGCAGGCAGTTGTAAGCTACTATGTGGGTACTGGTAATTGAACCTTTGTCTTGTTCTCCAAGAGCAACTAGTGCTGTTAACTACTAAGCCATCTCTCTAATCCCCAGTATTATCTACCTTATTTATAGTCACCAAACTAATGAGTTTGGAGATTAAGAAACCTTACTAATGATGGGCTGGGTGGCACACACCTGTAATCCCAGCATTCCAGCAGGCAGAGGCATTTTGGGTTCACAGTGGGTTTGGTGTGATCTCTGTGAATTTGAGGCCAGCTGGTTCTAAAAGCAATTTCCAGGACAACCAAGGCTACACAGAGAAAATCTGTCTCAAAACAAAACAAAAAGAAGAGGAAAAAAATGTTACTAATACATAATAACACATTTTCCTAAAGTTGCATATTAACTAACAATCAGCAAGAATCACCAGGTGTGGGACACACACCTTTAATCCAAGCACTCAAAATATCTGAGTTCAAGGCCATTCTGGTCAACAAACTGAGCTTTAGGAAGCCATGACTATTACAAAGAGAAACCATGTCTTGAAAAAACATAATAATGATGATAACGATAACAATAATAATAATAATTTGCAAAAACCAAAACTTGAATTACTAATATTGATAGTAAGGCAATCACTTTGATTTTTTAATAAAGAAGTTTGTTTTTCTAATAAAGAAGTAAAAATCCCATGAACTACTCTGTGTCTTAGCTAGACTTCCTTTTATCACAGTGATATATTAAAAGCAAAGCAATAAGAAAGAACATACCTATGATCATGAACTAACTAGTCCAGTGAAAATGATGACTGAATCATTACTTATTTCGGCCTTTTTTTTTTTTTTTTGGTGGTGGTGACGGTTTAGACAAGATCTCTCTGTAACCTTGGCTGTCCTGGACTTGCTTTGTAGACCACGTTGGCCTTGAACTCACAGAGATTTGCCTGCCTCTGCATCCCTGAGTGCTGTAAATACAGACATGTGCCACTGAGCTTGGCTCTTGGCTTACTTTTTGTAATATTTCAATCACCATTTTTGAATCACACAAGATACATGCTATCTGGCAATATATGTGTATTTTAAAACAGAAATACATCAACAAGCTAATATGTAGTTTTTAAAAAAGTTTCCAAACACTTTATACTAAGACATAATTGTAAAAATCAGTATGGCTGCAGTATTAATTTCATATTTCCAATATGGTCATCAACAATAATATAGTCCTTGGGCTAGTGAGATAGTTTACTAGGTAAAAGGTTTACCATGGAAAAATGAGGACTTCAGTTCAGCCCCTAGCACCTATGTAGAAAACCAAGTATGGTGGTACATGCTTGGAATCCAAGAAGAAACATGAGGAACCCAATTTCTGGAGCACTTCCAAACATAATGTAACTGGCAAACTCAGTTTCTGGTGAGGAAGTGATGACCCTGTCTCAGTAAAGTAGACTGCTCCTGAGGAACTACAGCCAAGGACAGCTTCTGGTCTACACACACACACACACACACACACACACACACACACACACACACATATGTATATGTATATATATATACATATATAAGTATGCATACATACACATGTGTATGAATATACACACAAAAATGGTCCTTAGCAAAATAACTTTTATATACTTTATAATTCCTTGACTCTTTCTTGTTAAACTTATTTATTTGTACATGCATGTGTACACCAACATGTAGGTTCTGGGGATCAAACTCAGGTCCCCAAGCTTGGTGGCAAGCATCTTTACCAACTGAGCCATCTTGTCAAGCCCTTTGAATTTTAAACAAAAGTAAGTCTACCACTTTTAACAAACAAAAGCCAAAAGCAGGCTCTTTCATATACACACATACATAAGCACACTAAAAAGTTTTAAATTGTTATGAATTTTTTAGCTATGTCACACATAGTTTTTAAAATAGGTCAAAAACATATTAATATTCTAATAACTACAAACATGGCTTTGAAATTAATCATCTTTTGTATACAGTATTTCTGTGACCTGTCTTATGGTCTATCTACATGATAAATGCCAACACTTCAGAAACAGTTTACAGCAGAGCAAGTAACACATATTATAAGTCTGTAAAGTACTCAGGTATTGTCTATGTGACATACACAACTGACTGATTTGGTTATAAGTACACATATATTAATTAACAAACTTTAAATTATCTGAATTTTCCTTCAAAATACCATGTCACATGCAAAATAATTAGCCTAACATACTAATAAATATGGGGTTAACATCATATAAAACATTCCATTGAGCTGTGTACAGTCTCAACAGCAATTTTCCTTGGCATATTTTGACCCACAGATCCTCAGAGATTAACCATGTTCTGAGAACCATGTATGCTCAGTGACATCAGGCAAAGATGCTAATGATTCCCCCCAGACTATCTGAGCCAGCCACAGATGGAGTGTTTTCTGTTTTCAAACACTGAGACCCATTCAAGTAAAATATTTTGAACAATGCAAAATGCCAAGGTGGGTTCATGCATCTACTATATATTTATGATATATGGAGATGGTGACTGGTACAGTTTCTTCACTGATCTATCACAAGTACTTCCGACCATCCCTGGCATATGGGTCAGCTCTAAAATTATTGGAGTAAATGAATAATTGCTGCAGTATAGGCATAAGAATAGCCTTGCGCATATCCTGAAAGTTAAAGTACAAATGGCATGTGTCTGGAAACTGTCAAGGTGATCTGAAATCTTCTCCCTGCTTTGGAATGACTAAACATGAAGGTTCCACCGAGTTTTACCTCACAAAGAATTATCCATGTTGTTGCTGTATTGCCTGGGTAGAGCTCTAACTAAAGCTTTATGTTTTTATCTCCTGAGTTTTACAGATGTATACCACTATGCTTACCTATGGATCATTAAATGTCACATACCCAGTTTTCTGATAATTATTTTCAGTCACGTACAAAGACACACATTCCATTTCCTCCAGAACTTAAAGGATGGTATTGTCACACATAGTTTCTAATATTTCCATTAACTGACATCAGGCAAGGTCAATGAAATAGATACAAAGTTCTCTGAGTTACATTTCATATGCAGTCCACATTGCCATATATGTTTCCTCAAGAAAAAAAAAAAACCTCTTTCACAATGCCCTGCAAAAGATATCTTAAAATCAGTTCCACACACTTAGTAACATACCTAAGGACCCCTTGGGCTATTGGCTGTTTGGTGGTATTTTCTTTTTAGCTATAGAGATTAATATTTTACAATTTTCAGAGAGTATCTCTGATGCCTTCCCCTGAAAAACACATGATATTTACAAATCAAAGGTGAGAACTCCACAAAATATACAGTTCATCTCAAAACTTGTTCGACACACTATAGAACTTAGAAAAATTACACAGCAAAGAGACTGAAGTATAAGGCTTCAGAAATTAACAAAAATTAGTTACATACTGTAACAACTCTTCTGTTACATAACTCTTTTCTTCTAACTGAGTCTCTCTTAAACACACTTAATAAGTGCCAGGCACTAGAAACTGAGAGTAAAATTTAAAATTGAGAAGCTTCTGCTAAGGAGCTTATACACTGCTGTGAGGACACAGAATAAATATAATTCTTAGTTAAGTAATGCTATGTTACATGTAATATTTACATATTTATGATATGTAAATGGGGATAAGGTGGCTCAGTGAAGTGCCCTCTCTGCAAGTGTGAGGACCTGAGCTTAGATTCTCAATACCCATGTAAAAGCCAGGCACTGCAGCATGTATCTGTAACCTGAACTCTTGGGGATTAGAGACAGTTAGACTGTATCTTTCACTGGCCAAGTAGCACAGCAAGTTCTATAAAAGGGAAGGTGGAATCAAGGAAGATAACTAATGTGGCCATTAGACTTCCTTTACACACACTCAAACCTCATGTACATGTAGACACACCCATATGAACATATACAACACACACACAATCTCAACCAAGGTCACAGCAATAACAAAGATGCTTAATGTGGACATCAGGCTTCCTTCCACATGCATTCAAACCACATGCACCTGTGGACACACTTATACTAACATATACAAAACACAGGCACACCCAAACACAGACACACACACACACACACACAGACACACACACACACACACACATACACACACACACACACACTAAAAGACTAAAAGGGAGGGGTTAAGAAGACAAAAGATAGAGGAAAATTAAAAGACCCAGATATGCTGATGAAGGGACTACAAGCCCTCAACAAGGAATGATTTTTGAAATGGTACATAAAGATTATTTAACAAAGCTGAATACAGTAGTATGCTCAAACATGCACACTCACCCTAGGTATCAAGTAACTATGTGCGTGACCTGCCACTGAATGAGGGTACCAATCTGAATCCATCCCTATGTCTACTTGAACAAGCTGTTTTTTTAAAATTCTTTATTAATGACTCTTTATTCACTTTGTATCCCCCGTGTGGTTCCCTCCTTCTTCCCATCCCTGCCTCCCTTCCTCCCCCCTCTACAACCATGACCCTCTTCAAGTCCACTGATAGGGGAGGTCCTCTTTTCCTTCCTTCTGATCCTAGTCAATTAGTTCTCATCAGGAGTGGCTGGATTGTCTTCTTCTGTGGCCTGATAATGCTGCTCCTGCCCTCAGGGAGAGGTGATTAAAGAGCAGGCCAATCAGTTCATGTCAGAGGCAGTCCCTGTTCCTATTACTATGGAACCCACTTGGACACTGAACTGCCATGGGCTACATCTGTGCAGGGATCTTAGGTTATCTCCATGCATGGTCTTTGGTTGGAATATCAGTCTCAGGAAAGACCCCTGTGCTCAGAATTTTTTGTTGAACAAACTATTTAACTCCCTTAGACTTCAATTTCTTGATCTCTAAAACAAAATAAACAAAAACAAAATGTCCTTACTTCATAAAAGTTTAATGACTAGAGGAATCACTACATACTGAGCTGTTGCCATGACTCCTTTTACACAGCAGACTGTGTGAAAAGAAGACAACCATGGCTAGTGCTTAAAAGGACAAGCACTCTAGTGCTTTTTCATCAGTGTCAGGAATCAAATCTTCTTATCAACTCCAGAATCTTAGTCTCATTATTCCAGAAAAATTATAGTAAGAGATGCTTACTTCATATACTGCATTGAAATATAACTTTTTAAGGCTATGGCCTACCCACATTTAGCACTCATATGTCATATAAATAAAATGTATTGTTAGAATGTCATGAATATAATCTCAATTTGGTTATCTCTTTGTGGGATAATGCTAAGCCAAATGAGACAGTGGAAAACAGGTAAGCCAGAAATGGCTTGGGGAGCCATTCTATACAGATAATCTCACTATAATAAAACATGTAATAGTCATACAGACTGTGTCTTGTTAACACACACTGAGCCTGTGAAGGAGGGAATCTGTTTAAATCAGTGCAGTGCTCCCAGAGCTCAGCGTGGCTCCTAGCTCAATCTCAGTATTTGCTAAATAGAATAAATCACACTTTTTTTCTTTTAATATTATAATTTATTACAATTTATTCAGTTTATATCCTGGTTGTGGCCTCCTCCTTCATCTCCTTCCAGTCTCACCCTCCTTCCCTCTTCTCCCCACTATGCCTCTTCCCTACTCCACTGATAGGGGAGGTCCTCCTCCCCTTCTGTTTGACCCTAGCCTATCAGGTCTCATCAGGACTAGTTTCTGCATTGTCTTCCTCTGTAGCCTGGCAAGACTGCCCTCACTCGACCAGGGGGAGGTGATCAGAGAGCCTATCTCTGAGTTCATGCCAGAGATAGCCTCTTCTCCCCTTACTAGCAACCCCAGTTGTAGAATGAGTCTATGGGCTAAATCTGAGCCAGGGATTTAGATTCTCTCCATGCATTGTCCTTGATTGGGGTATCATTCTCTTCAGGGTCCTAAGGGCTCAGTATTTTTGACTCTGTTGGCTTCCTATTGGAAATCCCATCTCTTCCAGGTCTTTCTTTGTCCCCCTTTTTACAAAAAAAATTATACATTCTGCCCAAAGTTTGGCTATGAGTCTCAGCCTCTGCTTCAATACCTCCATCAGTAGTCTTTCAGAGGCTCTCTGTGGTAGGCTCCTGACCTGTTCCTGCTCCTGCTTCCTATGACTATCACATTTGTCCTTCTGAATGAAGATAGAGCACCTTCCTTGTTGTTTAGATTTTCTAGAAATATAGATTTTATTATGTTTATCCTATATTATATGTCTAATAACCACTTATGAGAGAGAATATACCATGTGTGTCTTTCTGATTTGGGTTTCCTCACTCAAGATGATCTTTTCTACTTCCCAATATTTGCATGCAAATTTCCTGATTTCCTGATTTTTAATAGCTAAGTAGAGTTCCATTGTATAAATGAACCACAATTTCTGTATCCATTCTTCCATTCAGGGACAAGTAGGTTGTTTCCAGATTCCAGCTATTACGAATAGAGCTGCTAGAAACATGGTTGACCAAATGTCCTTTTTGTATTCTTGATCATCTTTTGGATATATGCCTAGGAGTGGTATAGCTAGATCTTGAGGTAGCACTATTCCCAGTTTTTTGAGAGAGCACCAGATTGATTTCCAAAGTAGTTGTTCAAGTTTACATTGCCGACCAGCAATGGCAGAGGGTTCCTCTTTCTCCACATCTTCTGCATTGTGTTGTCACGTAGTTCTTGATCTTAGCCATTCTGATGGGTGTAAGGTGAAAACTCCAGCTAGTTTTGATTCTCATTTCCCTGATGAGTTCTGACGTTGAGCATGTCTCTAAGTGTTTATCTGCCATTCGATATTCCTCTATTGAGAATTCTCTATTTAGCTTTCTACCCCAATTTTTTTTTTATTTTTTTTTTCAATGCAGTTTATTCAGGAACCTTGAACAATCCTCGGACCCTGGGGAAAGCCAGCCCACAGCTTAAATAGCCTCTGGGTAGCCAACCCAGGCGCGCCACGTGGGCAATGCAGATAGGTCCACATACATGGAAGCAAGCCAGATCCTCAGCCTTAGCCAAATGTGGAATTGTTCGTGACAGAGAGCACTCACCATCGGGAAGGTGGAAGGCGGAAACCAGCTCCATCTTTAAGGCATAACATTCCGCAACTCTCTACAGTTCCCCCTTTTTGTTTTAGACGCATCAGGCAAGAGTAGAGGTCTGATCTCTGATATTAGAAATAAATTGGGACTTTGTACCGATGTTCGTTTAGGTGTCATCCACCCAAAGAGCACCAGACCCGTCGGATACCTTTTTCTCAGAGGCAGGACCTGGGGCCTCAACCCGCATGCAACCAGACATGCTCTTCTCTGGGTCCAAAGCGGCTGACCCTGAGTGCAGTGCTTAGCCTCGCATCCTGAGCGTAACATTTTAGCTTTTTATGGTATCCAACCATGCTTGGGGAGAATGTCCTGCTTCAATGGCTGTAAAGGCCTGAATGATCATGGCTGCATCACACTGTTGTGAGACTCTAATCTTGCATATATACCACAGGCAAACCAAGGAGACCAACACCAGAAGGCCTGCTAACGCTCCCATGCCCGCCCATTCCTTCAGATGATTCATGGCTGCAGCAATCCATGATGATAATCCTGTGGCTAGTCCTGCGTCCACTCTGGTAGAATTTACTGTGACAATGGCCACTCTCAGCTGCTCCATCATAAACAACCCTGAGATTTCACCTTACACCCATGAGAATGGCCAAGATCAAAAACTCAAGTGACAACACATGCTGGAGAGGTTGTGGAGAAAGCGGAACCCTTCTCCACTGCTGGTGGGAATGTAAACTTGTACAACCACTCTGGAAATCAATCTGGCGCTTTCTCAGACAACTAGGAATAGCGCTTCCTCAAGATCCAGCCAATTTTTTAATGAATTACTTGATTTGTTGCTGATTAACTTCTTTAGTTCTTTATATAGTCCAGATATTAGCCTTTTGTCAGATATAGGGTTGGTAAAGATACTTTCCCAGTCTGTAGGCTGTTTTTTTTTTTCTTATTCTGACAATAGTGTCCTTTGCTTTACAGAAGTTTTTCATTTTCATGAGGTCCCATTTATTGATTGCTGATCTTAGTGCCTGTGCTGTTGGTGTTGATTCCTGTGTCAAGGAGGTCAAGGCTCTTTCTATTTTTTTTTTTTTTTTTTTGTAACAGGTTTAATGTGTCTGGTTTTATTTTGAGGTCTTTGATCCACTTGGAATTTAGTTTTATGCAGGGAGATAAATATGAATCTATTTGCATTTTTCTACATGTAGACACCAATTAGACCATCACTATTTGTTGAATATGCTATCTTTTTTCCATTGTATGATTTTGGCTTTGTTGTCAAAAATCAAGTATCTGTAGGTGTGTGGGTTTTTTTCTTTGTCTTCTATTCAATTCCATTGATCCACCATTCTGTTTCTATGCCAGTATTATGCAATTTTGATTACTGTTACTCTGTAGTACACCTTGAGTGACAGGATGGAGAGACATCCGGAAGATCTTTTATTGAACAGGATTATTTTAGCAATTTTAGGTTTGTTTTTTTTTTTATATGAAATTAAGAATTGTTTTTTAAAGTTCTGTAAAGAATTGTGTTGTTATTTTGATTGGATTCACATTGAATCTGTAGATTGCTTTTGTTAGGATGGTAATTTTCACTATGTTAATCCTAATGATCCATGTGCATGGGAGATCTTTCCATCTTTTGATATCGTCCTCATTTTCTTTTGTCAAAGACACGAAGTTTTATGTTATTTGTGGCTTTCGTGAATGGTGTTATTTCCATAATTTCTTTCTTAGCCCTTTTGGTTTTTATATGTAGGAGGGCTACTGATTTTTTGAGTTAATTTGTTATTCAACCACTTTACTGAAGGTGTTTATCAGCTGAAGGATTTCTCTGGTAGAATTTTTGGGATTACTCATGTATACCATCATATCATCTGCCAATAGTGATACTTTGACTTCTTCCTTCCCAGTTTGTGTGTGTGTATATATATATATATTGTGTGTATATATATATATATATATATATATACAAATATATATATATTTGATCTTCTTTAGTTGTCTTATTGCTCTAGCTAGGACTTCAAGTACTATGATGAAGATATATGGAGAGAGTGGGCAGCCTTCCCTTGTCCCAGAGTTCAGCAGGATTGATTTACGTTTCTCTCTGTATAGTTTGATGTTGGCTATAGGCTTCCTGTATATTGCCTTTACTATGTTTAGGTATGTGCCTTATATCCCTGATCTATCCAAAACTTTAAACATGAATGGGTGTTGGACTTTGTCAAATGCTTTCTTGCCTTCTAAGGAGATGATAATGTGTTGTTCTTTTCCTTCAGTTGGTTTATGTGGTGGATTATATTGATGGATTTCCATATTTTGACCTACACCTGCATGCCTGAGATGGACCCTCCTTGATCATGGTGGATGATATCTTTTATGTGTTCTTGGATTTGATTCGTGAGTATTTTTTAAACTTATTTTTACTTTTTCAATATTAGTTACAGTTTATTAACTTTATATCCCAGCTGTATCCCACTCCCTCATTCCCTCTCACTCCCACCCTCCCTCCCTCATCTTCTCCCTACCCCTTTCCAAGTCTGCTGATAGGGAAGGATCTCCTACAGCCATGTTTTAAACATACACCAAAATGTATTTAATAGGAATTTTGACAAATTCTAAGTAGTTTACAGTCAAAATGCTCTGCTGCTTCTGGCTGAAAAGAGAAAAAAAGCCCTTTAGCACTGATGTTGAGAAGTGTCATGGTCAACATAATGAAGGCAGACATAAGGGAGTGAGTGGGCTTGGCCAGCACACATAGCAGAAGAGCAGCATCAAGCCAGGCTTTTCAGCTTTCACTGGCAATTCTGGTCTAAAAATGGAAAGGGAGATTGGGGAGGAGAAGAGTACATTATCTGGTTTAGTTGTCTACATTGATCTTACTCACTAGGTAATTGCTTAGCATCTGTGTTTTGCTTTACTGGCCATCACCTCAGAGAGCAATTTCTATCTGATTGCTCCAAGGTCTGTTTTTATGTCTCTTTTATGTAGATACAATCATCTACCCCTTCCTGTCATGACCAGTAAACAAATAAGGCCGGCACAATGGCACAAAAGGAGAAACTGTGTGGCAAATGAGAACATAGTAGTGGAAGAAAAAAAAAAAACGTGCCTCCTATCTATTCTCATTTTCTTCTTCCATGAGAATCTATTGCTGTAGCAACACATTAAGTCTTCTTTGTTCTGTCTTTAGTCAAAGTGTTGTAACCAGTATCAGCTATTGAAACTCACGAGCAGTATTAATAACAACACTACATTGTTTACAGTACTTGTTAAGACAAGGTGAAGAACAAATCCACCTGCTAAATATACGTAGTAAAGCATCTGTTGCCAGAAATTGCTCAGTGCCTTTTATAGTCTGTTTTCATTCTTGTGGAAATTTTTTTTGAGTATTTTTGTGTCAACATTTATATGAGAGATAAGTATGAATTTAACCTTTTTTGTTGAGTCTTTGATTTAGGTGTCCAGTTTACTGTGGCCTCATAGAATGAGTTTGGTAATGTTCCTCCTGTTTCTACTGTATGGAACATTTTGAAGAGTACTAGCATCAGCACTTCTTTGAAGGTCTGGTACAATTCTGCACTGAAACCATCAGGCCCTGTTTTTGTTTTTGTTTTTTTCAGGGAGAATTTTCATGATTGCTTCTATTTTCTTGGGGGATATAGGACTCTTTAATCTATTTAGTTGATATTGGTTTCGCTTTGTTAATTGGAATGTATCAAAAAATTTTCCATTTCATTTAGATATTCAAATTTTGTAGCATATAGTCTTTTGAAGTAAGACCTAATGATTTTTTTTATTTCCTCAGTGTCTGTCATTATGTCTCTTTTTATTTTTGATTTTGTTGATTTGGATAATGCCTCATAGCCATTTAGTTAGTTTGGATAAGGGTTTGTCTATCATGTTGATTTTCTCAAAGAAACTGCTCTTGGTTTAATCGATAATTTGAATTGTTTTTGTCTGTCTGTTTGTTTCTACTTTATTGATTTCAGCCCCGAGCTTGATTATTTCCAACCATTTACTCCTCTTTTGTGTCTGCTGATTTTTTCCTAGGGCTTTCAGGTGTGCCATTAAGTTGCTTGTATGAGATGTCTCAAGCTTCTTTCTGAAGGTATTTAGTGCTATGAACTTTACTCCTAACACTGATATCATTGTATCCCATAAGTTTGGGTGAGTTGTGCCTTCATTTTCATTGAATTTTAGGAAGTCTCTTTTTTTTATTTCTTCTTGGATCCAGCTGTCATTGAGAGTTGTTTAGTTGTTTAGGCTTTTTGTTATTTCTATTGCTGTTGAGGTCTAGTTTTAGGCCATGGTGGTCTGATAATATACATGGGATTCTTTCCAACTTCTTGTATCTGTTGAGGCTTGCTGCATGCTTGACTATACAGTCAGTTTTTGAGAAGATTTCATGGAGTTGCTGAGAAGATGGTATACTATTAGAGTTTGGATGAAAAGTTCAGTAGACATCTATTTGATTTAGGACCTCTCTAAGTGTAATTATTTCCCTATTTAGCTTCTATCTAGATGATCTGTCCCTTGGAGAGAGTGAAGTGCTGAAGTCTCCTACTATTATGGTGTTGGGATCCATGTGTGTTTTGAACTTTAATAATGTTTCATTTACAGATGCACGTCGTCTTATATTTGGGGCATAGATGTTCAGGATTGTAATGTCCTCATAGTGAAATTTACCTTTGATGCGAATGAAATGTCCCTCTCCATCTCTTTTGATTAATTTTTGTTGAAAGTGTATTTTTAGTAGATATTAGGATAGCTACCCCAGCTTGTTTTCTGGGTCCATTTGCTAGAAACAATTCTTTTTGCAACCATTCCCCTTGAGGTAGTTTCTGTTACTGTCGCAAAGGTGTGTTTATTAGATGTAGCAGAATGTTGAATTCTGTTTCTGCAGGCATTCTGTTAGTCTGTGTCTTTTTATTGGAGAGTTGATTCTATTGATAATGGTAGATAATTGTGACCTGTGAATGTTAGTTCCTTTTATTGTGGAGTTGGTGATGATAGTATGTTTGTGTTCTTGTTTTCCTTTGACTTTTATTGTGAGGTTATCTATGTTCTGTGTTTCCTTGGGTATAGTTTATTTTGTTAGATTGGAGCTCTCTTCCTACTATCTTCTGTAAGTCTGTGTTGCTTTATAGATATTGTTTAAGTTTAGTTTTGTCATGGAATATTTTGTTTTCTCCATCTATGTTAACTGCAAGTTTTTCTGGGTAGAGTAGTCTGGTTTGACATCTCTGTTCTTTTAGAGTCTTCATGATGTCTGTACAGGCCTTTCTAATTTTCATAGTTTTTGTTGAGAAATCTGATGTAAGTCTGGTTAGAGAGATACCTCAGCCATTAAAGTCCAGGCTCACAAACATAAAAATAATAATAAATCACTCTTATGTCAAATAAAACAATTTAGGTAAACATTCCAGAAATTCGTTTTCAGAAACAGCTATGTTAATATACTTGTTCTACAAAGCAAATAATACCAAATAAATTATCCTAATTTATTTCCTCATATGTATTTCAAAAATATTTTTAATTCATTTAATTCTAATTTTCCCATCTGAAAATTTGCTTTTACATGTATTCTGCTTACCCTCTGGGCCTCAGTCTTTTCCTCATCTTGTTAAACACATTATCAGGTATTAGAGCTTCAACAAAGAGAATATTGTGAGATATAAAATCCCAACAAAAATGCACTCAAAAATCTCAGAATTCACTTTTGGTGTCAGGCTCTCAGAATCTGAACAATGGTTTACCAATAAATTTGAGTCTGAACCAGAAGCCTCTCACTGATGTAATCCTCGCAAACAGTCTCAATGAAACAAGTTTGGTTGCTTTGTTTATTTTTATTTTTTATTTTTTAGGTAAGGACTCACTACATAGCTCTGACTAGTCTGGAAATCTTGCTGTATAGATTAGGCTGTCATTGAACTCACAATCACCTGCCTCTGCCTCTCAAATGCTGAGAATAAAGGTATGTGTCACTAAATCCAATTTAAAGAAACATGTTGGAAGACAATTACTAAACTTGCCTCATCTCCATGTAAAGTGGATCATTTCCAATTCTGCTTTGTCTTTGGCCAGTTTCACTTTTTGCTCTTCAGTAAATTCATCCAAGCTCTCCGCCATAATGTACAAGTCTACAATGACCACAACTATATTGTTGTGTTTTAGCTAAAGTCTTAAGACAAAAATCTAGCTCCACATTCAGTATTTAATCTCTGTAATACACTGTGAACTTCATACTTAAGAATGAGCATAAATACCCTTTGTCTTTTCTTAAACTTCCCAGAAAATTTTCAATGCTAACTAAAGTACAGAAAAATATGTGTCAAAGAATTTTATATGTATGCATGGAAACCTGAGAACAAAACCTTTTATATAATTATAAAAACTAAAAAGATGCAATAAAAAATGAGATCACTAACCACTTCCATAATCCATATTCACACAATCAAAAAACAAAGTGAAGATTTAAAAAATTCTAAAACACTTTTTCTGAAAAATTATTTAACTATTTGAAATTAATTTTGAGCCAGGTGGTGGTGGCACACACCTTTAATCCCAAGAGTCTGGAGGCAAAGGCATACAGATCTCTGTTATTTCAAGTCCAGCCTGGTCTCTAGAGTCCAGGACAGCCAAGGCTATACAGAGAAATCCTGTCTCCAAACACAAAAAGCAACAACAACAACAAAACCTATGTATAGTTTAAATATTAATAAAAATAATATAATAACATTTATTTAATACCCTCAAACTGTCTAGCTTAGCTTGCCATACACAAACATTTCCGAGATTGTAAGGGCATATTTTGGCATAAAATAATCACAGAATAACATATGCCATATTCAAATAGTAAATATCACATGTTCCAGGTACAGACTTAACATGGTTATGAGATACTTCTGGAAAAACCAATCCTGATGAAAGCTGGGAGAGTTGGAACATACTTAGCATTTGAATCCTAGCACTTGGAGGCAGAGGCAACTGTATCTCTGTAAATTCAACCAGACAGTCTCTTCTATGGTGAGTTCCAAGGCAATTAAAGGTATATGGTGAGGCTCCTTCCACCTCACACACAAAACAAAGACCAAAAGCATCACAATGCAGGAAAGCCTGCGAGTAACCTAATTCTACCTTTGATGAGAATAGAAGTACAGGTCGCTGAGGATACTTTAAAGCTCTGTATCTTTTTAGCATCAGTTTAAACATTTCCCCACAGCTGCCTCCCTTGTGCTCAACCATAAGAACAAGCTGTGTTCTGAAACACTATGTTTCTGTCTATTTCTCCTAATAGAATAAGAACCCACAGAAGTTTTTCTGTATCCATGTACAGTCATTCCTCCCCTGAACACATAGAAGTAATCATCTCTTATCTATCTCTATAGTTTTGTCTAACTTGGAAGTTCCACATAAACAGGTTATATAAAAGCTAGACAGGAGAAAATACATTTCCTACTCAGTTCAAGATTGGTTTCTTTATGTCCTGAAACCCAAGAAAATGGTGTCTTCAGCTATGGAGTGTTACCCTTTAGCCATGGTTGACAACCAAGGAGAAAGACAATAGCCTGTGCTTTCTGGAAAACCTTCCAGAACTTCCTTGACCACTGACTAACTCATGGGGGTGTGCATGTCTAGCACTGATGTTTTTATCTAATAATTTATGTCTCTCAGACCAGATCAGACCACCCATTCAAGGAATCTCCTACCCAAACTCTTTTTATAAATCCATTTTTAGTTAGCATAGAGGATGTTATGTGGGGTGGAGAGATGATTAGAGGCACTAGCTTCCTTTCCAGAGGTTCTGATTTCAATTCCTAGCAAATACATGGTGGCTCATAACCATCTCTAATGAGATCTCATGCCGTCTTCTGATATGCAGGCAAAGATAAGACATAAATAAATCTTAAAACAACAACAACAGATTGCCAAGATTAATTCGTCCCTGAGACAAATGATGTTCACAGCAGTGAAGACAAACTTTAAAAGGAGCAATAAAGCATCATAGCTCCTAACACTTGTATAAATATTACTGTATAATCACTTGAAAATTTAACCTTAACAACGCGTGAGTTTTTCTTGCTACCTTGCAACAGCTGTGAAAACAGAAAAGAGAAATGCCAACCACAAACCCATGAGGATTTACACTACATGAAATGTTCTCTCATAGGAGATCATCATGCGATCTTCTTCTCCAAAAGCAATGTTCAGAGGTACTTACACCTCTGTTTCTCTAGAGACATTTAGTATTCCAAACAATTTAACTTCATTCGATGTAACCTATGCTCACATAAAAAATAGTACCCAGCCTGAGTCTCCACCTACAGGCAATATGGCAGAAGCTGAATCTTCTCAGTATGAATGGAGATGGTCTACTCCTTGCTCCCAAGTCCACAAGGTCTTCTTCCTGCACAAAAGACTGTACTATTTTTATGCTACCAACACTTTGCATCATTCACAGTTCACAGGGACAGGTTTCTGAGCAGGCATGTCCTCTTTTCATTCCCTACCCTTAAGAAGTGCTTTCTATATAGTCACACACTAGTCATGTCAACTGTCTGAGCCAATTTCTCCTCTGGTCCTAAGTGTCATTGCTCCCTTGAGAATCTAGTGACTGCAAACATGTGGTGGGGAGGGTGCAGAGGCTGCAAAAGGAGGACAAGAGAAGTAAAGTTGTAGATTGTTTGTGGAGGCGACAGTTTCTCCAGTCCATTGGCCATGGCAGCTTCTGGGAGTGGTATGGCCAAGAAAACCTGGGAATCAACAAACGACATGTAGGAAGCACAGGGTATTGATGAAATCTAGAAATATGAGAGAAAACAAAACAAAACAAAACGACAAAAAAAAAAAAAAAAAAAAAAAAAAAACAGTCAGAAATCCTGGTGGTAAAACCCTGGAATAAGGAGTCAGGATGTCCCTGGTGAGATGCAGGGAGGGAAGGGATGATGGGAATTTAAGACCTTTGTTGATTCTAGGGGCTAGATCCAAGACTGTGGATTAGCCACCTGACAAAGGTTCCATTGTCCTTCTCCCCAAGGAGGCTTGTGGGGCACTGGAGCAGATTTAGATATGGAGATCTTTATGCATGCCTCCCTGCAGAAGCAGCCAGCACAGTCACTACACTCAATGGATCTGAGCCAGGCATGGGAGCCAAATCCCACCCTCCACCATCTTAAGGAAGCCTGTGGGACACTAGAGCATCTCTAGACTCAGAGAGCTTTCTGCCTGTGACCCAGCTACCTTGAATACCTGGATCATACACAGTAAGTCAGCAGAGACAGTGAATCCAGGGGAGACTGTTCAAGACTCCAAAGACAAGTGGATTCACTCTATAATACAGGATTCAGGAATAATCTGTCAAGGCTAGAGACAACCCAATAGCTAGAGACAAGCTTAAGAATACAGGCAAAAAAAAAAAGCCCAGGATATCATGGCTTCACCAGAATTTCAAAAATGAACTGCAGCTGAAACAGGGAAATGATCTTAAATCTATACTTATGCAATTATTTGAGGCACACAAAGAGGAAATGAACATTTGAAGGCACATATAGAAGTACATAAAGAGGAAAACAACAACAACAACAACAAAAATAAAATCCATCATGGACAGAAGGGAATCCACATTTAAACAGATGAAGGAAATGGTGCAAGACATGAAAACAGAATTAGAATCAATAAAGAAAACACAAACATTGAAAACCCTGGAATTGGAGAACTTAGAGAAGAGATCAGGAACCACAAACGTAATAATCACCAACAGAATACAAGAGATGGAAGAGAGAATCTCAGGCCCTGAAGATACAATTGCAGAAATTGATATATCTCTCAAAGAAAAAATAAAATTGGAAAAGTTACAAAAACAAAACTTCCAAGAAATAGAGAACACCATGAAAAGGTGAAAATTAAAAATAATTGGAATAGATGAAAAAGAAGAGTCCAGGCTCCAAGTCCCAGAAAATATTTTCAAGAAAATTATAAAATTTTTCCCACCTTAAGAAAGATATGCTCATAAACATACAAGAAACCTACAGGACACCAAACGGACTAGATCAGAAAAGAAACTCCTTATGCCACATAATAATCAAAACACTAAATCTTCAGAACAAAGAAAAATATTAAAAGTGGCAAGGGAAAATGGCCAAATAACATATAAAGGCAAACTTACCAGAATCACATAAGACTTCTCAACAGAGACTATGAATTACAAAAGGGCCTGGTCAAATATCATGCAGAAGCATAAATAAAGATCACAGATGACAACTGAGATTACTATATTCAGCAAAATTTTCAATCAACATAGATGGAGAAAACAAATATTCCATGACATACCTGAATTTAAACAATATATGCACAGCAATCTATCTCTACAGAAGATATTAGAAGGAAAACTTCAACCCAATAAAACAGCTACACCTATGAAAATGCAGGATAAAGTCACCATCACATCAAAACACCAACAACTTCACAATAAAAAGAAATACCAATCATTGGTCACTAATATCCATTAACATCGATGGTCTCAACTCTGCAATTAATAGACACACACTAACAGATTGGTTGAGGAAACAGGATCCAAAATTCTGCTGCATCCAAAAACCACACCTCTGTAACAAAGATAGTAAAAGGCTGGATAAAGGATTTCCAAACAAATGGATCCCAAAAGGAAGCTGGAGTAGCCATTCTAATAGCGAATAAAATAGACGTTCAACCAAAAGAGCTGAAGTGGGACATTTCATTCTCTTCTGATGTCCTCCTGGAAAAATCTACCAGGAGGACATTACAATCCTGAATATCTATGTGCCAAACATAAGGGCTCCTGCATTTGTCAAAGAAACATTTTTAAAGCTTAAATCAAGCACTGATCCCAACACCTTAATAGTGGGAGACTTCAACACCTCACACTACCCAAGGGACAGATCATTGAGACAGAAACTAAACAGAGAAATAATGACACTTACAGAGGTCTAAAATCAAATGGACCTAATAGATTTCTACAGAACACTTTGCCCAAACTCAAAAGAGTATACATTCTTCTCAGCACCTTATGGAACCTTCTACAAACTTGACCATCTAGTCAGGCATAAAGCAATCTGCAGCAGATACACAAATATAGAAACAATCCCTTGTATCATATCAAACCAACATAGTCTAAAACTAGACCCCAACAATAATAGATATAACAAAAAGCCTACACACACATGGATACTGAACAACTCTCTACTCAATGAAACCTAGGTCAGAGAGGAAATAAAGAAAGAAATTAAAGACTTCCCAGAATTCAATGAAAATGGAGGTATGACTTATGCTAACTTATGGGACACCATGAAAGCAGTGCTAAGAAGAAAGTTTATGAAGGCACTAAGTGCTTTCATAATGAAATTCAAGACCTGTCATAAAAGCAACTTAATGGCATACCCGAAGACACTAGAAAAAAATGAAGCAGATACAACCAAGAGGAAATAATCAAAGTCAGGGCTGAAATCAATACATTAGAAACAAAAAGAAAAATTCAGAGAATCAATGAATCCAAGAGCTGGTTCTTTGAGAAAATCAACAAGATAGAAAACCCCTTAGTCAAACTAACCAAAAAGAAACAGGGACACTGTCCAAATCAATAAAATCAGGGATGGAAAGGGGGATATAACAACAGACACTAAGGAAATCCAAAGAATCATTAGGTCCTACTTTAAAAGCCTATAAGCAGCAAAACTTGAAAACGTAAATGAGATGGACAATTTTCTTGATAGATTCCATTTACAAAAGCTGAATCAAGATCAGGTAAATAAATTAAATAGTCTTATATTCCTTAACAAAATAGAAGTTCTCAACAAATTCTCCCATCCAAAAAAAGCACAGGTCTACACGGTTTCAGTGCAGAATTCTACTAGACCTTCAAAGAAGAGATAACACCAATACTCTTCAAATTATTCTACAAAATAGAAACAAAAGAAACACTACCAACCTTATTCTATGAGGCCACAGTCACCTTGATACCTAACCGCAAAAAGACCCTACAAAGAAAGAGTAATTTAAACCAATCTCGCTTACGAGCATTGACACAAAAATACTCAATAAAATACTGGCAAATTGAGTCCAAGAACACATTAAAGATAATGTCCACCATGACCAAATAGGCTTCATCCTAGGAATGCAAGGGTGGTTCAACATAAAAATATCCATCAGTGTAATCCATCACATAAACAAACAGAAGGGGAAAAAGCCCTTAATCCATCACATAAACAAACAGAAGGGGAAAACAGCCCATGATCATCTCCTTAGATGCGGAAAAAGTATTTGACAAAATCCAACACCCATTCCTGTTTAATATTTTGGAGATATCAGAGATACAAGATACATACCTAAACATAATGAAAGGAATATACAGCAAGGCTATAGCCAACATCAATTTAAATGGAAAGGAACTTAAACCAATCCTACTGAAATCAGGGACAAGATAAGACTGCCCACTCTGTCCCTATCTCTTCAACATAGTACTTGAAGTCCTAGCAATAGCAATAAGACAACTAAAGGAGAGCAAAGGGATGGAAATCTGAAAGGAAGAAGTCAAAGTAATTTGCAGATGATATAATTGTATACATGAATGACCGCAAAAATTCTACCAGAGAACTCCTTCAGCTAATAAACACCTTCAGCAAACTGGTTGGATACAAAATTAACTAAAAAAATCTGAAACTCTTCTGTATACAAAAGACAAACTGGCTGAGAAAGAAATTAGGGAAATAACACACTTCACAATGGCCACTAATAACATAAAGTACCTTGGTGTGACACTAACTAAGAAAGTGAGAGGCTTAAATGAAAAAAAAAATAACTTCATGTCTCTGAAGAAAGAAATTGAAGACAATATCAGAAGATGGATCAGTAGGATTGTTATAGAGAAAATGGCTATCTTTTCAAAAGTAATCAGATTAAATGCAATTCCCATCAAAACACCAACACAATTCTTTACAGAACTTGACAGAACAATTCTCAATTTCATCTGGAATACCAAAAAATCTAAAATTCCTAAAACAATTGTATACAGATCTTCTAGGGGTACCCACATCCCTGAGCTCAAGCTGTACTATAGAGCAACAGTAATAAAAACGGGATGGTAACAGTCTGAAGGATCAATGGAATTTAATTAAAGTCCCAGAAATAAACCCACACACCTATGGAAAATTAATTTTTCTCAAAGAATCCAAAACCATACAATGGAAAAAAAAGCATCTTCAACAAATGGTTCTGTTCTAACTGGATGTCTACATGTAGAAAAATTCAAATATTTATCACCTTGCACAAAACTAAAGTGCAAGTGGATGGAAGACCTCCACATCAAACCAGAAACAAAATCTGTTAGAAGAAAAAGTGTGGAAGAGCCTTGAACTCATTGGCACAGGAGACAACTTCCTCAACAGAACACTATCAGCAGAGGCTCTAAGCTCAACAATCAATAAATGGGACCTCATGAAACTGAAAAGCTTCTGTAAAGCAAAAGACACTGTCATCAGAACAAAACAACACCTTACAGACTGGGACAAATTTTTCATCAACCCTACATCTGGCAGAGGGCTAAGTTAAACACCAACAAATCAATAATCCAATTTAAAAATGGGGTAGAAAGCTAAACAGAGAATTCTCAACAAAGGAATATTGAATGGCAGAGAAAAACTTAACCAGATGTTCAATGTCCTTAGTTATCAGAACCACACTGAGATTCTACCTCACATCCATCAGAATAGCTAAGATCAAAAACTCATGGGTTGACACATGCTGGAGAGGTTGTGGAGGAAGGGAAACCCGCCTCCATTACTGGTGGGAATGTAACTTTGTTCAACCATTTTAGAAATCAATCTGGCGCTTTATCTATAAAATTAGGAATAGTGCTACATCAAGATACAGCTTATACCACTTCTGGACATATATCCAAAACATGCTAAACTATACAACAAGAACATTTGCTCAATTATGTTCCTAGCAGCATTGTTCATAATAACCAGAATCTGGAAACAAAATCAAATGAAGATTGTGTGGAACATTCACACAATGGAATACAACACAGAAAACAAAAACAAGGAAATCATGAAATTTGCATGCAAATTTGGGGAACTATAAAAGATCATCCTGAATGAGGTAACCCAGAAGTAGAATGACACATGTGGTATATACTCACTTATAAGTGAATATTAACCATATAATATAGGATAAACATATTCAAATAAAAAATCTATAATTCTAAAGAAGCTAAACATCAAGGAGAACCCCAGGGAAGAGGCTGAAACCTCATTAAGAAGGGCAAACAGTATAGATATCCAAAGTAGGCCAAGACAAGGAACAGGATAAGAGTCTTCCTCAGGGGGCCTATGAAAGACTCTACCCATCAAGATATGGATGGAGATACTGAGACTCATAACCAAACTTTGGACAGAGTGCAGGAAAGGGAGCTAGAAATAAAAGGGGGATAGAAAGACCTGGAGGGGACAGGAACTATACAAGGAGACCAAAAGTGCCAACAAACCTGGGCCCAAAAGGATGCTGTCTAAACTGTCTCACGATTTAGACTGATACTCCAACCAATGACAATGCATTGATAGGACCTAGATTCCCTGTTCAAAGAAAGCCCGTAGGCTGCTCATTTTCCAAGTAGGTGCCCTAGTGAGGGGTACAAAGGTCGTCTCCGACATGAACTCAGTGGATGGCTCTTTGGGCTCTTTGTTCACCTCCCCTGGGAGTTGCAGTCTTGCCAAGCCACAGAGGAAACTGATGCAGCCAACCTTGATGAAACCTGATAAGCTGCAATCAGATATATGGGGAGTTGGTACTTCCCTATCAGGCTACTAGGGAAAGGGCATAGGTGGAGAAGAGGGGGGGTGGGTAGGACTGAGAAGAGATGGAGGGGGCTACAGCTGGGATACTAAGTGATTAAACTGTAATAAATAAAAGAACCTGGATGGGTGGGAGTTGAAGGGGTAGGAGAGGGTGGCTGTCTATGGGGTCTAGAAAGAATACTCGCCACAGTGTTTTTATTCTGCCTTATCTGAATCAGCAGAGCCTAACCCCTCTTCTAGAGCCTGCTTCCATTCCCCTCTCAGAAAGTTTCTTTAACTGACTTGCCTCTCCAGGGAGTGTAAGGGATGACTTACAATGTCACATTCTCATACCAAAATCTATACACCTAAAGAAGCTAATCAAGAAGGAGGACCCTGGGTAAGATGATCAATCCTCATTCTGAAAGGCAAAATGGATGAACAAGGGATAGAAGAGGGAGAAAACAGGGAACAGGAAAGGTGCCTACCACAGAGGGCCTCTGAAAGACTCTACCCTGCAAGGTATCAAAGCAGATGATAAGACTCATAGCCAAACTTTGGACAGAGTGCAGGGAATCTTATGAAAGAAGGGGGAGATAATAAGACCTGGAGGGGACAGGAGCTCCACAAGGAGAGCAACAGAACCAAAAAGTCTGGACACAGGGGTGTTTTCTGAGACTGATATTCCAACCAAGGACCATGCATGGAGATAACCTAGAACCTCTGCACATAGGTAGCCCATGGCAGCTCAGTGCCCAAGTTGGTTCCCTAGTAATAGGAACAGGAACTCTCTCTGACATGAACTCAGTGGCTAGCTCTTTCGACACCTCCCCCTAAGGGGGAGTTTCAGCCTTACCAAGCCACAGAGGAAGACAATGCAGCCACTCCAGATGAGACTTGATAGACTAGATCAGATGGAAAGGGAGGAGGACCTCCCGAATCAGTGGACTGGGAGAAGGGCATGGGTGGAGAAGGGGGAGGGAGAGTGGGATTGGGAGGGAAGAAGGGAAAGAGCTACAGAGGGGAATACAAAGTAAATAACTGTAATTAATAAATATATAAATTAAAAAATACATATGCCATGTGAATATATGGATAACATTTATTTATTTCAAAAGATAAGTGGATATGAAATGAATTTACTTTGGTATTTGAAAAATATTTTAAGCCTACTTCAAGGGGAAATGGTTTCAACTATACTGTTTTTATGCTTGTACAGTTTCATGACTGAATGCACTACCTATGTTAATATAGTAGAAGATATTACTAAAAAAAAAAAACAAAACATAGAAAAAGACACCCCACAGACTCTGTCATCTCCGCATGCCATCTGGTGACACACTGATAAACATATAGCACACAATAAATAAGTAAATTATTTAATTACTAAATCAATAAATTTAGGTCAGAAACTTAGAACTGAAAAGGTAATCAAAGCTATGATAATTGTATGTTAATGGAGAAAAAAAGACCTATATGGCCTCCTGTGTCATGCTCGCTCAGTCCGGGAGGGCCAGGCCAAGCTGTGGTGGCGATGGTGGCTGGGCACAGGGGCTGTACGGTGTAGATAAGCTGGCCTTCAGGGACGTGTGGTCTGTGATCTGGCGCTCTGAGCTGGGTCAACCCAAATCAGGAGCAGCCTCACACTCAGAGGCAGTGTTGACAGACACCCTCCTGAGTAGAGCCAGCTGGCCCTACTCAATTTCCCCTTTGTGGCTGATCTTGTTAGCCAGCTGGGGCTCCCTCACCCCAAACCTGGCCACATGGTGGCTGCGAACTCGTGACTTCCTTAAAGTTTCCCATGTCTCAATGAACTCCTGCATATAAGGAGCTCTACACCCTAAAAGTGGCTATGAAGAGTGGGAATCCTCCTGACGCACCCACAACACAGAAGAGTCTGAAGAGGGTCCTTCTGCACTCACAGCCCCTAGAGGCCACCAAGAGCTTCCCTGCAGAAGTGGAGATGATTAACAACAAAGTGGGGAATGAATTCTCTCACCTGTGTTATGATTCTCAAAAACAAGAGAAGGACATAAATTGTAACCAGGAAGAACAAGGAAATAGTAGTGCTATGAGGAAAAAGTGCAAAAGCCAGAAGGCTAGCTCCTCATATGTGCAGAATTGTGTGAAAGAAAATCTGGGACTCCTAGGGTTGAGGCAGCATGCAGACACCAAGTGATGAGGATAACGACTCTTCTTTCAGTGACTGTCTGTCTTTTCCCTTATCTAGTCTCCATTTTGGAGACTGATACTGTGACTTCAGATGAATATAAAGAAGTCTCAGTGAGACATTCCCAGACTGATCTTAGTGTTAAAAACAGAAGTCATAGTGCAAGGTCCCAAAAGTGGCCTTGGACTGAGACAGAGTCTGTGTCAGGCTTGTTGATGAAAAGACCTTGTTTTCACGGTAGCAAATTAAGGAGTCTCCCATGCAGAAAGAGTCTGGTAAAGAGCAGCTCCTCACAGAGGACACAGAAGCAGAAGGAGAGGCTTCTAGTGCATAGGAAGAAGTGGGAGGTGCTGGCCCATAGGAAGTATGCGCTCCTCCCCAGCTCCAGTAGCTCCAGTGAGAATGACCTCAGCAGCGACTCCTCTTCCAGCTCCTCCATGGATGGAGAAGAGGACCTGTGTGCGCCTGCGAATGAGAACCCCAGCAACACTGCTATCCCCTCAGGAAGTACTGATGAAGATGTTGTGGTGATAGAAGCTTCCTAATGTTACCTTAACTGACAGTCAAGTGAAGATTGTTACAGTTGGAGAAAGCTATTGGTCTCGTTCAACCCTTGGGCTCACCAGACCTCCCTGGAGCCAAAATTCAAGTTTTCATACAGGGCGGTCACAGGAGCCTTGAAACCGCAGTAGGGTCTCTACTGTTATACAGCCCCTGAGGCAGAATACAGCAGAAGTTGTGGACCTTACTGTTGATGATGAACCTACTGTAGTACCAACTACTTTTCCTAGAATGGAATCATAAACTACTAGCGTTTCCGTTAACAATTCAAATCCATCTACCTCTGAGCAAGCCTCTGATACTACTTCAGCTGTGGCCAGTGGCCAGCCTTCCACAGTGTCAGAGACTTCAGCTACTCTTACAAGCAATAGTGCGGCTGGTTCTTCTGTGGGAGATGACTTAAGGAAAAATGAATGTAGTGCTGTCTCCAAAACTGGCCCTCCTGCAATGCCAAGGCTACCTTCTTGCTGCCCCCAGCACTCACCATGCAGAGGGACACCACAGAGTCACCATGCATTAGCACATCCACACTCAGTTTTTTTTTTTTTTTTTTTAGCAGCATGGCCACCATTTTCAGAATCATTCACACCACCACCATACTCCCCATCCATCTGTCCCAGTTTCTCCTTCTTTCAGTGTCCCTGCTTGCCCTGTGGAAAGACCTCCTCAAGTACAGGCACCTTGTGCAGCAAATAGCAGCTCTGGTTCCAGCTACTATGACCAGACGTTACCAGTCGATCTGA
The DNA here is from genome assembly GCF_030254825.1 of Meriones unguiculatus. Classification (NCBI taxonomy): domain Eukaryota; kingdom Metazoa; phylum Chordata; class Mammalia; order Rodentia; family Muridae; genus Meriones; species Meriones unguiculatus. Next base: position 159,899,974 of record NC_083369.1, on the reverse strand, counting down.
GCAACAGTGTTCTCAGGACTCATGGTAGTGGGGGTTTCCGTGGTGCATCTGCCTTTGACCCTTGCTGCCCTGTTTCTTCTTCCTGGACTGTAGTCTTTGACCATCAGGAGGCTGCTGCAGCCCCAACTCAGCCTTTATCAATAAATGGCTATGGCTCCAGCATGGTTGTGCAGCTTGAGCCCTAGCCCCAGCCACCTCCACAGCCTTCTCTCTGATCATGTCAACATTGTATGCCACCTCCTTATGCTTCCTTGACAAGACCACTGCACCATCAAGCCTTTTCTTGCCCTCACTCTTATGGAAATATCCCTCCTCAGACTCAGCCTTCCCCTCAAGTGGCTTATGTTATTCCACATCCTATACATGCTTTCCATTCTTAGATATCTTCTCATGCAGCATCTCACCTTGTGGCATCCCTGCCGCCAAGTCACTTAGGCAGTACTGGTACATCTATCCTTCAGCATCTTCCTCCTGCTCACCAGCCAATTTCACACCATATTCCAGCCCTAGCCCCTCTATCCCAGAGGCTGTACCCTCATGAATTGATGAAAAGGATGGAAGTTCAGAGGAGGTGGATGATGCCACATCCAAAGAGGGCACATGAATGCCCCCCGCCCCATCCACATAGGATGCATGCACCCAAACTATAGCCATGGGCATCATATTCATGTGCCTAAAACCATATCCTCACATCATCTCCATGCTCCAGAGAGAACTGCTTGGAACTGGGGATTGAAGCTGGAGTGACTGCAGCTACCTACATGCCTGACACTCTTCACCCTCACTTGGCCTATTACCGTGTCCCACCTCGACTTCATCACCTACAGTTAGGAGCACTTCCTTTAATGGTCCCTGACATGACAGGCTATCCTCACATCTGCTACATTTCCTCAGGACTGGATAGAATGTCATTTAGAGGTCCTTTCAGAGGCAATTTTGAGGAACTGATTCATCTGGAAGAAAGATTAGGAAATGCCAATAGTGGAGCACCCTCGGGATGTAGTTAATTTAAGAATTAACTACTCCCTAATAGAGTGCATCTACTAATGGGATATATAGCCAGGGGTTTTGTTGTTGTTGTTGTTCCTTAAGCTACCTATATTCTTACATAGAACAAGTTCCAGAATTATCTGTTCAATTTGTTTTAAGTATAAAATCTTGTATGTGGTATGCAGCTATGTGCAGATGTATTTGTTCATCTACAGAATATCTCTGTGAAGGTGTATAAGATATTAGAGTGATAATGTCTGGGCTGTGAAAGAGATAGATGAGGAGAAAGGTACAGGAAGAATAGTGGATAGCCTTGTTCTTGTACCTTGATAATTTTACACTTGTGTGCATGTATGTCTATTCAGAAATTCCTTAGCATGAAAGCAACATATTCTTCACACTGTTACTGGACCACAGTGCTTCATAAAACCTGTAAATGACAATATCTGAGATTAAACCATACCTCAAGAAAGCTTTTTCTTTCATGTGTTAGGTTGACCACCTTGAAAATACAATTTGCAGGTACCACAGCCACACTGGTTACAGCTGCTGGCTCTCCAGGATTGATGTTAATACACAGATGCTTAACCAGCACTTCCAGAAACTATTTGTGGCAGTGGCAGTAAGTACATATATATATATTTAAAACAAAGTGTCTCTGTAGCAAAGAAACCTGGTTTGATTCTTACTACCCACATGAAGGCTCACAACCATCTTTCACTCAAGGTCCAGGATATCCAAAGCCTTCCTCTGACCTCAAGGACACCAGACAAGACATATATTCAAGCAGTCATACATAACATAAAAATAAATAAACTAATGAATGAATTAGGGTCTCATGTGTTCCAGGCTGGCCTTTACCTCCTTGTTTAACCGAACTGATCTCCTGACTTTCCTACTCTGTGCTCAGTGTGCTAGGACTATAAGTGTACACCAACACATCTGAGTTTTAGCTTTTTTTTTTAAATTTCAGTTTTAAAGTTACTTTGTCTTCGGTTTTGTATGTTTGTATCAGGAGCTGGGGGAGAGATATGCACATGCTATGATCCATGAATGGAGGTGATAGCTTGCTGGAGTCAGTTCTCTCCTTCCACCACTTTGGATTTGGGTACTAAATTTTGGTCCTCCTGCTTGGTAGCAATCACTTTTATCAAGGGGCCATCCTAGTGGTTCCACTTTTTTTTTCATTTTCATTTTATTTTTATGGTGCTAGGCTTTCATATGCTATTTAAGAGTTCTCTTTAATACTAAACTATATCCTCAGTCCTCTAGCTTTAGTAAATATTCTAAAATTTTATCTGTTTTGAGTGTTTCCATGTTACCTGTGTGCACCAAACATGTGCATATTGCCAGTAGTGGCTAGAAGAAGCCATTCTATGCCCTAAAATTGTAGTTCGGGGTGATTGGAGGCCACCGTGTAGGTGCAAGGAACAAAACCCTTGTCTTTCTGCCAGAGCAGCAATTACCCTTAATTATTGAGCTGTCTCTCCAGCTTACATAAGTTTGGTTGGGGTTTAATTTGGTTTTGTTTTGTTACTGCTTTTGGCACAGGGTCTCTCTATTATGTAGCTCTGTCTATCCTAGAACCGGATATGTAGACCAGAGTGTCCTTGAACTCCCAGAGATCCTTCTGCCTCTCCTTGAGTGCTTAGGTTATTGGCATATTCCACCACATCTGGCTTTTTTTATTATTATCTTTTAAGGGAAAATCATCCATTTATTGTTTAAATATCACAGGACAACATCTGAATTTCAGGAGCACAATTTCAGATGCTTTACTTTTTCAATAAAGCAGAATATAATAGAAAAAAATTAGTTTCCAGTAATATCTATACCTCTATTTAGAATAAAGTCTTCCACATAAGCAAAGCTTCAACTGGAGCAACTGATTCTCATGCCTGTATAAAGTTCATCCTTATAGTCAGAATGATGTCCTATGTAAATGGCCACAGATGAAAGACTCAGTGGCACTCGAAGTATTTTTTATTGAATCCCACACTTAGTAGTTCAGTGAATTTTGAAAATCAGTTTACCTGTAACCATGCTGGCAAGTTCTTCAGAAAGATTTGCTAAAGAAAGAATACTGAAAAAAAAAAAACAAAAAAAAAACAATGTCATAAAGGATGAAGCTCTGCTGTCCTAATCCTCCTGTACCTTACACTCCGCTCCTCTGTCATGAGGGTAATTCATAGAACCCCTGTCAGCTTTCTGGCTCTACATAGTCACATAATCAGGGTTGACTGAATTGGAGAATTAGAAATGGCCAGAACCTGTCTTCTTTCATGTCCAGGGTACTTTAGATGCAATCTGGGATTTTTAGGAGGAGACTAACAGTCCTTCATCTATTAAAGAGGTGGGTACGGAGTGTAGTTTCTCAGATAATTTGTTTGTTTTAAAGACATGTTCTTGCCAAGTAACATGCACAGCTTAAATAATACTAAATAAAAACTCTTTGGTGATAAGGTAACTAAGTCTAATTGGTATTCCTATTTTATTGAACTTTTCTTATTATTTTGGTTATCTTTTTCAGATTGTTAGTTTAGTTTATGAGTATGTAGTGCTATATTTACTTGTTTGTTTGAGGTTTCTGATGTTGACTCACTGGAACATATGTTTTATGTTGACCAATATTAAGCATATATCTCTTCTAGATTAACCCAACCAGAACAATATCTGCAGGAAAAGTGAATCTTGATACCCTTTGGACATATCCAAAGGTAATTTGGATGGAGAGGATATGCAGGACAGTCACAAGTCTCAGGTAGTTTATACTAGCCATGAAATTATTTACCTCTGAAGCACTGGGAGTAAAGATGTGTGTCACCACAGGGGTGGCATGTGTTCATGAGTACAGGCACTGGTGTGCAGGTCAGAAGACAGCCTTGGGTGCCAGTCCTCTCCTTCCTCCTTGTTTGAGGCAGGTTCTTTTAGTTTTCACTGTAAAAGAGCTACCAGGCTTGTACAGCTGGCTTCTGTGGAATCTGTCTGCAGCTCCCCTGACTGTAAGTACTAACCAGTCCTACTTTGTGTGGATTCTGGGATCCAAATTTAGCTTCTCATATTTCTATACAATCTTTTTTTCAGTGATAAGTGTGCGAGGCAATCACTCTATCCCTGAACTCTATATGTAACCTGTGTGATATCTTTTCATACTGTAGAATAACTTTCAAATACAAAATTGCAAACTGCTACAGTTCAAATGAAAAGATAACACATTTATTATATCTTAATCTTGCCAGAAAAAGCATTTTATTTATTTAGAAATGTTTGTGTATCAGTGACAACTTGATGAGAACTAGAGAAACAAGCTGAATCCATTTCTTTCCCTGAAGTAAACCTGTAGTCAGAAATTGATATTATTAGCACAGGTACACAGCAGTTAAAAAAAGAGAAATGAAACTGTAGGCCAAACCCCGCCTAGCGCAGCTAATGGCTTCAGAGTTGAGGAGAAGCATTGTGTTGTTTTGTTTTTTAATGGTGTTTGGTTTGGTTTTGCTTTTAAGATAAAATCACACTCTGTATAGCCCACACTCACCTGGAGCTGGCTACATGCTGTCCTGACAACTATCAGCAGTCCTTTGGTTTCTGTCTCCCAAGTACTGAAATTAGGATGCGTGAGGCCCAGCTGTTATTAAAATATTGACGCTTACTATTTGGCTCTCTAGATTTTGGTCTCATCCATAAGAAGCTATAGAGTAAGGTAAGGGGCTCTGTTTTTTTTTTTTTTTTTTTTCTATTTTTGATATTTTAAGGGCTACAAACCTCCTGATGGAGGACCTTCTGAGTACCAGACTGTTCCACTAAATAAAATAAAAGATTTTTGTGTGCACTGCAAACAGTGAGTAATTGACGAGACGTCAGGGCCAAGGATGTAACACAACAGCAGAATGCATGCCTGATACTCCCAAGTCCCTTGGTTCAACCCCCAAACCAAAACTCAGAAATGATTTAGTCAAAGACTTTTTTAACACATGAGAAAGACTCAGGCAAATTACATTTGCTAATATACAGTACCTTTGAAATAGCAGTAAAAAAAGAATTTTGAACAATGCTCAAATTATTTAGTTAATAATTACTCTTTTTACTTATGTTTATTCCTCAGTAATTATATTAATGTATCTCATATCTTTCAAATAACCATAAATATTTTTTCATTGTATAGGATACTCAGTCCACAGCAAAATTAACAATTGAGACATATAATACAGCTAGACAGTAACATGTTTGCTGCTCTTAAAATATACAATTTTGGGATGGCAAGCTGGCTTAGTGAATAAAGGTCCTTGATGCCAGGCTGAAAAAATGTTCACTGTTGTATAATTACTATGTGCTATCCTGATTTGGACACTGGAGCATCCAACAATCTAAGTTCAATCCGCAGGACCATACAAGAGAAAGATAAATGATTCCTGCCTGTTGCCCTCTTACTTCCACATAGTATATTCATCCACACAATCAAAAAAATGTAAGGTTAGGGGAGGTTTGGTTTGTTTTTTTGTTTTTTGATTTTTCTTTGTTGTTGTTATTTGGTTGGTTGTTGTTTTGTTTGTTTGTTTGTTTGTTTGTCTGTTTTTCAATGCAGTTTATTCAGGAACCTTGAACAATCATCTGACCCTGGGGAAAGCCAGCCCAAAGCTTAAATAGCCTCTGGGTAGCCAACCTCAGCGTGCCACGTGGGCAATGCAGATAGGTCCACATACATGGAAGCAAGCCAGATCCTCGGCCTTAGCCAAATGTGGAGTTGTTCGTGACAGAGAGCACTCACCATCGGGAAGGTGGAAGGCAGAAACCAGCTCCTTCTTTAAGGCACGGCATTACACAGCTCTTTACAGTTCCCCCTTTTTGTTTTAGACGCATCAGGCAAGAGTAGAGGTCTGATATCTGATATTAGAAATAAATTGGGACTTTGTACTGATGTTCATTTAGGTGTCATCCACCCAAAGAGCATCAGACCCGTCTGATACCTTTTTCTCAGATGCAGGACCTGGGGCATCAACCCGCATGCAATCAGACATGCTCTTCTCTGGGTAGGAAGCAGCTGATCCTGAGTGCAGTGCTTAGCCTCACATCCTGGGCGTAACATTTTAGCTTTTTATGGTAGCCAACCATGCTTGGGGAGAATGTCCTGCTTCAATGGCTGTAAAGGCCTGAATGGTCATGGCTGCATTACTCTGTTGTGAGACTCTAATCTTGCATATATACCACAGGCAAACCAAGGAGACCAACACCAGAAGGCCTGCTAACGCTCGCATGTCCGCCCATTCCTTCAGATGATTCATGGCTGCAGCAATCCATGATGATAATCCTGTGGCTAGTCCTGCGTCCACTCTGGTAGAATTTACCGAGACAATGGCCACTCTCAGCTGCTCCATCGTAGTATCGAATTCTCCAGTCCAATTACCTAAAATATAGCTCGACAATTGTTTAGACAGATTTGCAGCACAGGAAAAATTCTCATGTTGTATGCTAATGACTCAAAGTCCAGCATACTTTCATTGACAGCCAAGTTGAGCAATTTGCCATAGAGTATCAATTTGCTCCTGCACGAGGTCAATCCTCTGATTGAACACTATCAAGCCTCCTTTTAGTTGAGCATTAGTTCCTTTTTGTACATCTAAGGCATGAGCTACATTGGCTAAAAGATTATTCAGGGTCTGAGCAGTCTGCACAGTATGACTCATGGCTAATGCCGCGGTGGTAGCTCCAATAGCCGCCAATGAGATGGCAGTAACAATGGTGGCTGTAGTTCCAAGATCCCTTTTCTGTCTGAAGAGAGTCATAGCGTGAGGGGCATCAACGAGCACAGGCACCCAGCTAGGCATGAGAGTAACCAGGGCATACCTAAATTCGCTAGCATTCCAGCATTGGGCAAAAAAGCAAGTATCATTACCACAATTACTTGGCTCTATCTGGCTATCAATGAATAAAAATGGGGGTTATAAACAAACAGGTGTGGACTTATAGGAAATATTATGAGAAGCCTTAACCCCCTCTTTGGAACATCCTGCATCAGTTCTAGAACTAGCAGTGGTGGTGTCCCAGGTCTGAGTAGGTTCAGGAGACTATTGCCCCCAGGGGCGAGATGTGCTCCATGTAAATTGACTAACTCCATGTTTTCCTCCACTTTTGAAAGTCATTTAAGGTTCTTAAATTATCTTTTCTTTTTTTTTAATTTTTTGTCAATTACACTTTATTCATTCTGCATCCCCCCATAAGCCCCTCCCTCCTCCCCTCCCAAACCCACCCTCCCTCCCCTTTCTGCATGCATGCCACTCCCCAAGTCCACTGATAGGGGAGGTTCTCCTCTCCTTTCTGATCTTAGTCCATCAGTTCACATCAAAAGTGGCTGCATTGTCCTCTACTATGGACTGGTAAGGCTGCTCCCCACGAGGGGGAGGTGATCAAAGAGCAGGCCAATCAGATTATGTCAGAGGCAGTCCCTCTTCACATTACTATGTAGCCCACTTGGAGACTGAGCTGCCATGGGCTACATCTGTGCAGGGGTTCTAGGTTATCTCCATGACTAGTCCTTGGTTGGAGTATGAGTCTATGGGAAGTTCCATGTGTTCAAATTTTCTTCTTCTGTTGCTCTTTGTGGGGGCCCTGTCCAGCTCTTACTATTTCCCAGTTCTTACATAAAATTCCATTCACTCTGCCCAACAGTTGCCCATCAGGCTCAGCATCTGCTTTGGTAGTCTGTAGGGCAGAGGCTTTCAGAGGCCCTCTGTGGTAGGTTCCTAGGTTGTTTCCTGTTTTCTTCTTCTTCTGATGTCCATCCTCTTTGCCTTTCTGGATGGGGATTGGACGTTTTAGTTAGGGTCCTCTCTCTTGCTTAGTTTCTTTAGATGCACAGGTTTTAGTGGGTTTGTCCTATGTTGTATGTCTATATGAGTGAGTATATACCGTGTGTGTCTTTTTGCTTCTGGGACAACTCACTCAGGATGATCCTTTCCAGGTCCCACCATTTACCTGCAAATTTCATGATTTCCTTATTTTTCACTGCTGAGTAATATTCCATTGTATAGATGTACCACAATTTCTGCATCCATTCTTCAGTTGACGGGCATCTGGGTTGTTTCCAGCTACTGGCTATTACAAATAAAGCTGCTACAAATATGGTTGAGCAAATGTCTTTTTTGTGTACTTGAACCACTTTTGGATATATGCCCAGGAGTGGTATGGCTGGATCTTGGGGACGCGCTATTCCTAGTTGTCTGAGAAAGCGCCAGATTGATTTCCAGAGTGGTTGTACAAGTTTACATTCCCACTAGCAGTGGAGAAGGGTTCCCCTTTCTCCACAACCTCTCCAGCATGTGTTGTTACTTGAGTTTTTGGTCTTGGCCATTCTGATGGGTGTAAGGTGAAATCTCAGGGTTGTTTTGATTTGCATTTCTCTAAAGGCTAATGAGGTTGAGCATTTCTTGAAGTGCTTCTCTGCCATTCGATATTCCTCTGTCGAGAATTCTCTGTTTAGCTCTGTTCCCCATTTTTTAAGTGGATTACTTGGTTTGCTGCTTTTCAGCTTCTTTAGTTCTTTATATATACTGGATATGGGTCCTCTGTCAGATAAAGGGTTGATGATGATTCTTTCCCAATCTGTAGGCAGTCGCTTTGTTTTGATGACTGTGTCCTTTGCTTTACAGAAGCTTTTCAATTTCATGAGGTCCCATTTATTGATTGTTGCTCTTAGAGCCTGTGCTGTTGGTGTTCTGTTCAGGAAGTTTTCTCCTGTACCAATGAGTTCTCGGGTATTCCCCACTTTTTTTTCTAGCCGATTTAATGTGTCTGGTTTTATGTTGAGGTCTTTGATCCACTTGGACTTCAGTTTTGTGCAGGGTGATAAGTGTGGATCTATTTTCATTTTTCTACATGTGGACATCCAGTTGGACCAGCACCATTTGTTGAAGATGATATCTTTTTTCCATTGTATGGTTTTGGCATCTTTGTCAAAGATCAAGTGTCCATAAGTGTGTGGGTTTATTTCTGGGTCCTCTGTTCAGTTCCATTGATTCACCATTCTGTTTCTATGCCAGTACCATGCAGTTTTTAAAACTGTTGCTCTATAGTACAACTTAAGATCAGGGATGGAGATACCTCCAGAAGATCTTTTATTGTAGAGGATTATTTTAGCAATTCTGGGTTTCTTGTTATTCCATATGAAGTTGAGAATTTTTCTTTCCAGGTCTGTAAAGAATTGTGTTGGTAATTTGATGGGAATTGCATTGAATCTGTAGATTGCTTATGGTAAGATGGCCATTTTTACTATGTTAATCCTCCCAAGCCATGAGCATGGGAGATCTTTCCATCTTCTGATATCTTCTTCTAATTCTTTATTCAGAGATTTGAAATTTTTTTCATACAAGTCTTTGACTTCCTTGGTTTGGGTTACTCCGAGGTACCTTATGTCATTTGTGGCTATTGTGAAGGGTGTTGTTTCCCTAATTTCTTTCTCAGTCCTTTTGTCTTTTGTATACAGGAGGGCTACTAAATTTTTTTAGTTAATTTTGTATCCTGCCACTTTGCTGAAGGTGTTTATCAGCTGTAGGAGTTCCCTGGTAGAGTTTTTAGGGTCACTCACGTATACTATCATATCATCTGCAAATAGTGATAATTTGACTTCTTCCTTTCCAATTTGTATCCCCTTGATCTCTTTCAACTGTCTTATTGCTCTAGCAAGGACTTCCAGAACTATGTTGAAGAGATATGGAGAGAGTGGGTAGCCTTGTCTTGTCCCTGATTTCAGTGGGATTGCTTTAAGTTTCTCTCCGTTCAGTTTGATGTTGGCTATAGGTTTGCTGTATATTGCCTTTACTATGTTTAGATATGTGCCTTGTATCCCTGATCTTTCCTATACTTTAAACATGAATGGATGTTGGACTTTGTCAAATGCTTTTTCAGCATCTAGGGAGATTATCATGTGGTTTTTTTCTTTCAATTTGTTAATATGGTGGATCACATTGATGGATTTCCATATATTGAACCACCCCTGCATACCTGGGATGAAGCCTACTTGGTCTTGGTGGATGATATCTTTGATGTGTTCTTGTATTCGGTTTGCGAGTATTTTGTTGAGTATTTTTGCATCAATGTTCATAAGGGAGATTGGCCTGAAGTTCTCTTTTTTGATTGGGTCTTTGTGAGGTTTAGGTACCAAGGTGACTGTGGCTTCATAGAATGAGTTTGGTAAGGTTGCTTCTGTTTCGATTTTGTGGAATAGTTTGAAGAGAGCTGGAGTTAGCTCTGTTTTGAATGTCTGGTAGAATTCTGCGCTGAAACCACCAGGTCCTGGGCTTTTTTTGGATGGGAGACTTTCGATGACTGCTTCTATTTCCTTGGGGGATATAGGACTATTTAATTGATTTACCTGGTCCTGATTCAGCCTTGGTAAGTGGAATCGATCAAGAAAATTGTCCATTTCATTTAAATTTTCAAATTTTGTTGCATATAGACTTTTGAAGTAAGTCCTAATGATTGTTTGGATTTCCTCAGTGTCTGTAGTTATGACCCCCTTTTCATTTCTGATTTTGTTGATTTGGATGGTGTCTCGCTGCCTTTTAGTTAGCTTGGCTAAGGGTTTGTCTATCTTGTTGATTTTCTCAAAGAACTAGCTCTTGTTTTCTTTGATTCTTTGAATTGTTTTATTTGTTTCTAATTGATTGATTTCAGCCCTGAGTTTGATTATTTCCAACCATCTGCTCCTTCTTGGTGTGTCTGCTCCTTCTTTTTTAGTGTTTTTAAGTGAGCCATTAAGATGCTTGAATGTGCTCTCTCAGATTTCTTCTTGAAGGCACTTAGTGCTATGAACTTTCCTCTTAGCACTGTCTTCATTGTGTCCCACAAGTTTGGGTATGTTGTGTCTTCATTTTCTTTGAGTTCTAGGAAGATTTTTATTTCTTTCTTTATTTCTTCCCTGACCCAGCTGTCATTTAGTAGCAAGTTGTTCAGTTTCCATGTGTGTGTAGGCTTTTTCCTATTTCTGTTGTTACTGAGGTCCAGCTTTATTCCATGGTGATCAGACAGGATACAAGGGATTATTTCAATCTTCTTGTATCTGTTGAGGCTTTCTTTGTGACCAACTATGTGGTCTATTTTGGAGAAGGTTCCATGAGGTGCTGAGAAAAAGGTAAATTCTTTTGTGTTTGGGTGTAAGGTTCTGTAAATGTCTGTTAGGTCCATTTGATTCATGACCTCTGTTAGAGATATTGTTTCTTTGTTTAATTTCTGTTTTGTTGACCTGTCCTTTGTTGAGAGTGGGGTGTTGAAGTCTCCCACTATTAGTATGTGTGGATCTATGTGTTGTTTAAGTTTTATCAATGTTTCTTTAACAAATATGGGTGCCCTTGTATTTGGGGCATAGATGTTCAGGATTGTGATGTCTTCTTGGTGGAATTTTCCCTTGATGAGTATGAAGTGTCCTTCCCCATCTCTTTTGATTAATTTTGGTTGAAAGTTTATTTTATCAGATATTAGAATGGCTACTCCTGCTTGCTTCTTGGGTCCATTTGCTTGAAAAGCCGTCTTCCATCCCTTTACCCTCAGGTAATGTCTATCTTTGTGACTTAGGTGTGTTTCTTGTATACAACAGATTGCTGGGTTTTGTTTACACATCCATTCTGTTAGTCTGTTTCTTTTTTATTGGAGAGTTAAATCCATTGATATTGAGAGATATTAATGACCAGTGGCTGTTAGATCCTTAGAATTTGATGTTGGCTGTGGTCATATGTTTGTGTGCTTGGTTGCTTTTTGTTTTACTGTAGTGGGGTTATTTATTTCCTGTGTTTTCTTGAATGTAGTTAGTTTTCTTGGGTTGTATTTTCCCTTCCAGTGTCTTCTGTAATGCTGGATTTGTATGTAGGTATTGTTGAAATTTGTTTTTGTCATTGAATATCTTGTTTTCTCCATCTATGAGGACTTGTGGAGAGCTGAGACTCAGACACCATCTAATGGCGCTGACATCCGCCCTCAGAACTGTAAAGAACCTCTAGAGCGCATGTGCGAGTTGCGAAAGCGTGCCAAGCCACTGCCCGTGCCCGGGCCGTCAGATGGGGTGATGAGTGAGCAGCCAATCAGGGTATGACACGTCACTTAGGTGCGAGCAGGGCTTATATAAACAGTGCCACTTCGGGGCTCGGTCTCTCCTCCTTTCATCGCTTGACTGTAAAAAAGCCTGTTGCAGAAGGATCCTGTTGTCTGTGTGCGTTCTTGCTGGGGAGACCATCATGTGGCTCAAAACATCTGGTGCTGAAACCCGGGATGGAACCACCCGGGAAGCAGGGAGCCTGCCACCGCCAGTGCCGAGAAGAGCCCCTGTTTGCGGGGAGGATTCAGAACTGCAGCATCGAGGTTAGTTCTGAGAGGCATGTTTGGTCTTGATTTATCTCATCTTTCATTTCAGCTAGCAGAAGCCCTTATTGCTTTCCCTGTTGTGATCATTGCCCTTGCCCTCTTTCTTTTGGGGCTTGATAGCTCTGAATCTGAGCAGCTAAATCCCTCTGAGGAAGAGGACTTAGAGGGGGAAGCAGCCCGCTATGAGGAAGAATGATACCACCTGGATGAGCGGCCATTACTGTTGTATCAGAAGCAAAGTAGTATGAGGAACAGGAAGGGCGCACTTTCTCAGTCGGCCGCTCCTGTTGTCTCTAGTGCTCCTCCACCCTACACCGGGAGGCACTGTCCTGATTCCTTCTTTTCAACAAAAGATAGACACAAAATTTTTCAGACTTTTCCAGTATTTGAAGATGTAGAGGGAGGCCGTGTCCACGTACCTGTAGATTACCCTCTAGTCAAGGAACTGGCAGAGTCAGTTAATAAGTATGGGTGGATGCTAATTTCACAATTATGCAGCTTGAGAGGCTAGGTGTCCCGCCCCGCGGGACCTAGTTATTCGTGGGGGCGAAGGGGGTCGTACCTGTAGGAGATGAGGGAGAGAGAGAAATGAGCACAAGTAGACGAATGCCTTTCAAGTGCTGATTTTATTGTGCAGTAGTTTTATTTTTATAGGGCAGTTCTGGCAGGGAGGGGGGTTTCAAGGAGGAGGAAATAATTGTGGAAAATCACCAAGACTATTGTAAGAAATCACTTGATTCATGTGATTGTTACAGTGGAGGCTCAGAAGGTTATTCAGTCACTAAAAACAACGTCTATGGTTTCGGACATCTGTTGTTTGTCCAGCAGGGCTATTAACCGAAACGTATGATTCACAGACCTCTGTTGTTTGTCCAGCAGGATATTACAAATCAGAGTCTGGGGGCTTTGCCGGCTCCCGACATCTAGGCTCTACAGCAATGACCCCAAATGATTGGCAGACTGTAGTGAAAGCTGCCCTCCCTAATATGGGAGTGTATTTGGAATGGAAAGCCTTATGGCATGATGCCTGTCAATCCCAAGCTAGGGCTAATGCCAATGCAGAAGACAATCAACGACGCTGGACAGTTGAGCTACTAACAGGACAAGGTCCGCATGTTCAGCAACAGACAGATTATGATTGGGGAGCGTACAGCCAAATATCTGCTGCTGCAATTAAAGCATGGAAGGCCCTTTCAAAGAAGGGTGGGACCGAGGGCCATTTAACAAAAATTATCCAGGGTCCTCAGGAGTCATTCCCAGAATTTGTGGCCAGAATGACAGACACAGCAGGCAGAATATTTGGAGACCCGGAAAGGGTCCGACCAATGATAGAGCAACTGGTGTATGAGAATGCTTCACCGGAATGCAAGGCAGTCATTACCCCCAGAAGGAGCAAAGGACTAACAGATTGGATAAAAGTTTGCCGAGGACTCGGAGGCCCGCTTATCAATGCCGGCCTGGCGGCAGCCATATTACAAAACAATAACCTCTCAAGTTCTGGAAACAATAAAGTTTGTTTTAAATGTGGCAAAATGGGTCATTTAAAAAGAGACTGTCGTGTATCTGTGCAAAAGAAAGTTCCTGGACTTTGCCCTAAGTGTAGAAAAGGCAATCACTGGGCTAATGAATGCCGATCAGTTAGAGATATTCAGGGAAAACTTATCCAGCATGAAACCCCCCCTAATGAGAGGAATGAAAATATTCCAAAAAACGGGTCTCAGGGCCCCAAGTCTCAGGGCCCCCCCCCCCCAAAATGGGACACAGGCAGACAACAGGAGGGTTTATCCAGCTGTAGAGCAACAAGAGGATCAGCAGGGCTGGACCTCCATTCCACCTCCCAACTCTTATTAATGCCACACATGGGGGTGCGACCTGTCCCAGTGGAGTTTGAAGGCCCCCTGCCTGAAGGAAGTGTCGGTCTTATTTTGGGTCGCTCCTCTCTCACTTTAAAAGGACTTATGGTCCATCCTGGAATTTTAGATCAAGATTTTACGGGACAGCTCCAGGTGCTTTGTTCCTGCCACCAAGGCGTATTTTCTATTTCTCCTGGAGATAGGATTGCTCAATTAGTCCTCCTCCCAAGCCTTCATGACTGTTTTCCATCTACCGGAACACCAAGGGGCACAAAAGGACTCGGTTCCATAGGAACAGATTTTGCTCATTTGGTAGTTGATCTTAAGACCAGACCTACCCTACAAATACAAATAGAAGGAAAAAGTTTTACTGGTATTTTGGACACAGGGGCTGATAGAAGCATTTTTTCTTCTACCTGGTGGCCTAAGTCGTGGCCTGTTACACAATCATCCCACTCCTTACAAGGGTTGGGATATGAGGCCAGCCCTGCAGTTAGTTTACGTTCTTTGATGTGGCAAGCACCGGAAGGTCAAACAGGAAGTTTCATACCATATGTTCTTCCTCTCCCTGTCAATCTCTGGGGAAGAGATATTATGCAGGATTTAGGATTAGCATTGACCAATGAGTACTCTCAACAAGCAGTTGATATAATGAAAAGGATGGGTTATAAGGAAGGAAAAGGCCTTGGTAAACAGGAACAAGGGAGATTACACCCGATTTCACAGGAAAGTAATACAGGGAAACAAAGCCTAGGTTTTCATTAGCTGCCATTGAGGGTTCCATGCCCATATCTTGGCTCACAGAGGAAGCCGTATGGGTTCCTCAATGGCCCCTTTCCTCTGAAAAGCTGGAAGCCACTACAAGGCTGGTTAAAGAACAGGTACAGCTTGGTCATTTGGAACCATCTACTTCCCCCTGGAATACATCCATTTTTGTTATAAAAAAGAAATCAGGAAAATGGAGGCTTCTCCATGATTTGAGGGCTATTAATGCACAGATGCGATTATTTGGAACAGTGCAACGAGGCTTGCCTCTGCTTTCAGCCCTGCCTAAGCAATGGAGAATTATAATAATAGACATCAAGGATTGTTTTTTCTCCATTCCATTGTGCCCACGAGACAGACAGAGATTTGCCTTTACCCTACCTGCTGTTAATCACCATGAGCCAGACAAAAGATATCAATGGATGGTTTTACCTCAAGGCATGGCTAATAGCCCTTTTCATGTGTCAATTGTATGTGCAGATGGCTCTTGAACCAGTTAGACAGCAATTTCCTTCCTTATTGCTGATTCATTATATGGATGATATTCTCTTGTGCCATGAGGAGTTAGCCATCTTGCAAGATGCGTATCCTTTGTTGCAAAAAACCCTGCAACAATGGGGATTGCATATTGCCACTGAAAAGGTCCAAATTTCAGAAGTAGGTTCCTTTCTAGGGACTGTTATTTATCCGGAACAAATAGTTCCTCAGAAAATAGAAATTTCCAGGGATCATTTGCATACCTTAAATGATTTTCAAAAATTATTAGGTGATATAAATTGGCTTAGGCCGTTTTTAAAGATTCCTTCTGCTGAATTAAAACCCCTATTTGATATTTTGGAAGGGGATGCTCATATTTCTTCACCTAGAGCCTTAACACCGGCTGCAAGCCACGCCCTGCATGTGGTAGAAAACGCTTTACAAGATGCCCAATTAAAACGTGTAGATGAAACTAAGACCTTTGACCTGTGTGTCATTAAAACTAAACATTTACCAACTGCTGTATTATGGCAAGATGGACCCTTATTGTGGGTTCATCCCAATGCCTCTCCTGCAAAAATTATTGAATGGTATCCAGATGCAGTTGCTCAACTTGCACTTCGTGGGTTAAAAGCAGCCATTACATACTTTGGGAAGGAGCCAAAGTTCTTAATAGTGCCTTGTACAGCTCACCAAGTTCAGGTATTGACTGCTACCTCTGATACTTGGGTGGTGCTAGTTACCTCCTTTAGTGGTTTGATTGATAATCATTATCCTCGACACCCTGTTTTGCTTTAACTCAAGAGGTAGTCTTCCCGCATATAACATCCCAGGAACCACTTCGGGATGGACTGTTGGTTTATACAGATGGGTCAAAAACAGGAGTGGGAGCTTATGTGGTTAATAATAAAGTTGTTTCTAAGCAATATCATGAGACCTCGCCTCAAATTGTGGAATGTTTAGTAGTGCTAAAAGTTTTGGAAAAATTTCCAGGTCCCTTAAATATTGTTTCTGATTCTAGTTATGTGGTAAATGCAACCAAAATCTTAGAGGCTGCTGGATTGATTAAAGCATCTAGCAAGCTTGCAAAAATTTTTCAAAGGATTCAGTTTACCTTAATTACCAGAAGATCCCCTGTTTTTATTACACATATTAGGTCTCATTCTGGTCTACCGGGGCCCATGTCCCATGGAAATGACCTGGCAGATCGAGCCACAAAGATGATTGCATTTGCCCTCCTTTCAAATTTAGAATTGGCTAAGGAGTTTCATAAAAAATTTCATGTTACAGCTGAGACATTGCGTCATCGGTTTGACATAACTAGAAAAGAAGCTAGAGATATTGTTACCCAATGTCAAAATTGTTGTCAGTTCTTACCTATGCCTCATATTGGGATTAATCCCATAGGAATCCGTCCACTACAAGTGTGGCAGATGGATGTTACCCACATTTCATCTTTTGGTAAACTTCAATATTTACATGTTTCCGTTGATACTTGCTCTGGAGTTATGTTTGCTTCTCCCCTGACTGGAGAAAAGGCAGCCCATGTTATTCAACATTGCCTGGAGGCATAGAGTGCCTGGGGAAAGCCCAAAATTCTAAAAACTGACAATGGGCCAGCCTATACTTCTCAGAAATTTGGACAGTTTTGTCATCAAATGGGAGTGACCCACCTAACGGGTCTCCCATATAACCCTCAGGGACAGGGTATTATTGAACGTGCTCATCGCACTCTAAAATCCTACTTAATAAAACAAAAAGGGGGAGTCGAGGAGGCTCTGCCCTCAGTGTCACGAGTGACTGTTTCCTTGGCACTCTTTACTCTCAATTTTTTAAATTTGGACAGTCAGGGCCACTCGGTGGCTGATCGCCACTGCTTAGAGCCTGATAGGCCTAAGGAAATGGTCAAATGGAAGGATGTCTTGACTGGTCAATGGAAAGGCCCGGATCCTATCTTAATAAGATCCAGGGGAGCTGTCTGTGTTTTCCCACAGGAAGAAAACAATTCATTCTGGGTACCGGAGCGCCTCACGTGAAAGCTCGTGGCAGCTGAAGATGATCTTTCAACAAATACACCTGCAACTACTTGAAGAACTAAGGGCGGCTGTGGTGACCACTAATTCTACTCTAGTGGATTTATCACTCACAGATGGCTTATTATCCTGGGTTTCTTCAGCCTTTTCTTATTTTAAAGTATGGGTGGGGGTTGGAATGTTTGGTGCAGCATTATGTTGTGGCTTAGTGTTTTTACTCTGGTTGTTCTGCAAACTCAAAATCCAACAAAAACTTGACAAGGTGGTGATCGCACAAGCACTAGCAGCCCTGGAGCAAGGCTCGTCTCCCGAGGTTTGGCTTTCCATATTAAAAGAATGATAAACAGCAAGGTTACCTCTGCCTTTGTAGTTGTAGTGCCACAAAATTGGATGAGACTGGATTAGCAGCCCTTGCACTCCCGGGGACGTGTTCCCATTGCATGGGGATGGGTGCGATTCCATGTTGTCTCCTTATGAGTATAAAAATCAAACGGTCTGGAAAGTCAGTGACGGAAGAGTGCAAATAAGTCTCCGCCCACCTAAGACAGGACAGCCTCGCTGTGAGGAGGTTGCTCCAATGACGGGTAAGGGCTGAGCATTGCCTTCCACCAGGCTCAGACGTTGGTTATGCTCTCAAATAATTTGGCACAGCACCTCATCGGCGGAAGGGGACTTGCTATATTTAAAACAAAAAGGGGGAGATGTGGAGAGCTGAGACTCAGACGCCATCTAATGGTGCTGACATCCGCCCTCAGAACTGTAAAGAACCTCTAGAGCGCATGTGCGAGTTGCGAAAGCACGCCAAGCCACTGCCCGAGCCCGGGGCCGTCAGACGGGGTGATGAGTGAGCAGCCAATCAGGGTATGACACGTCACTTAGGTGCGACCAGGGCTTATATAAACCGCCACTTCGGGGCTCGGTCTCTCCTCCTTTCATCGCTTGACTGTAATAAAGCCTATTGCAGAAGGATCCTGTTGTCCATGTGCGTTCTTGCTGGCGAGACCATCACGCGGCTCGCAACAAGGACTGAGAGTTTTGCAGGGTATAGTAGCCTGGGCTGACATCTGTGTTCTCTTAAGGTCTGCATGATATCCGTCCAGGCCCTTCTGGCTTTCATAGTCTCTGTTGAAAAGTCAGGTGTAATTCTAATGGGTTTGCCATTATATGTCACTTGGCCTTTTTCTCTTGCAGCTTTTAGTATTTTTTCTTTGTTCTGCATGCTTATGGTTTCAATTATTATGTGGCGGGAGGATTTTCTTTTCTGGTCTAATTTATTGGGTGTTCTATAGGTCTTTTGTATTCTTATTGGCCTCTCCTTTAAGTTGGGGAAATTTTCTTCAATGATTTTGTTGAAAATATTTTCTGGGCCTTGGTGCAGGGAATCTTCTTTTTCCTCTATTCCTATTATTCTTAGGTTTTGTCTTTTTATGTTGTCTTGAATTTCTTGGATGGTCTGTGTCAGGAATTTTTTAGATTTAACATTTTCTTTGACAGATACATCTATTTCTTCCATTGTATCTTCCACCCCTGAGATTCTTTCTTCCATTTCTTTTAGCCTATTGGTTATGCTAACCTCTGTAGTTCCTCCTTTCTTCCCTTAGTTCTTTCTCTCCACAATTTCTTCCATTTGTGTGTGGTTTTTTTTTAATTTTTCCAATTCTATCTTCGGGTCTTGAGCTATTTTGTTGGTTTCCTTCCCCTGTCTGACTTTATTTTCATGTTTTTCCGTCAATTCCTTCAGCTGTTTGTTTGAACAATCCACTGTTTCTTTTATTTCATTCAGTGATTTAAGCATTTCCTCTCTAAGGTCCACAGACTGTTTGGCTGCAGCTTCCCGTATTTCTTCACGGATGGCCATAATCTCCTTGTCTTTAATTTCCTCCATTTTTTTACGGAGAGCCATGATCTGTTTGTTTTTATCTTCTTCTAATTCTTTTCGTATTTTATTTGTTTCCTCTGTTATCTTCTTCATGAGCATAGATGTTAGGTCATCTCCTTGAATTTCATTTATGCTGGGGTGTCTAGGGCTATTTGCCCCTGGATAACTGGGTTCTGGAGATGCCATATTGCTCTGGCTTTTGTTGGTTTAACTTTTACGCTGTCCTCTACCCATTGGGCTATCTTAGTTGTTTGAATTTAGTTTCTGGTTCTTCCAGGAAGATGGTTTTTCCTGAAGGAAGCCTTCCCAGCTTTTGGGTATAGTCACTGGATGTCTGGTATTTTTCAGGAGTTGCTACAGCTCACCTCAGGCATAGAGACCTGGGTAGTAACTGTGGTCCTGATTAGTCAAGAGGGCTCTCCTCTCACGGGGAGAAGTCCTGGAGACAGCTGCCCTCCTTCTGGGTTTCTTGCTATAAATTTAGTGATCAGCTGCTGTAACCTGTGTGTCCCGTGGTTTGGTAGGTTTTGTTAGGGATAACTGGTTGCCCCTTGGAGCAGTATCTGGGGGTTGTTCTCAGGGTTCCTGGTCTTTTGTAGGTCTGAGGTTGGAGCTCTGTGCTCCAGAACCCAAGAGATAATCTGTGGCGGGTGATTAGTGCTCTGGTGTCTTGGGGCACACAGTTCTGCCTGTAAGGTGTAGTTGGTTCCAAGCAGGCCTCTGGGCTGGCGGAGCGTGTGCCCACCTGCTAGTCTGCGGGAGCTGAGTTTCCGATCACTCTGTGCTCCTCTTTGGGCTCAGATCTCTGATGGCTGGGTGTACTCACCTTTTTGCGATCTGCAGGCTGCTAGACTTTCCCTAGGTGACCCCAGCAGCACGGTTTCTTCCTTCCCTGTCAGGTCCTCTCTGGACAGGGGTTCCCAGTCCCTGTTGTACTGGGGCACACAGCATGTCTGTCTGTTTGTTTTTGAGACAGGGTTTTACTGTGTAATTTGGCTGTCCTGGCTTTGTAGACCAGGCTGTCCTCCAACTCATAGAGATCCACCTGTCTCTGCATCCCAAGTGCTGGGATTAAAGGAGTGTGCCACTATACGCAGGAGCCATAGCATTTTTTAAAAGTTGATTTATGTTTATTTTTTGTATGTGTATTTGTGTACATATATGTGGGCTCATGTAAGGTGGTCAGAATTAAATATGCAAGAGTCAGTGTCCTTCTTCCAGCATGTGGGTTCTGGGAATCAAGCGAGGACTTTTTTTCTTTGCTTTTACTTGTTATGCAGCTTTTTGTTAGCTTCTGTTACTGTGACAAAACACTTGGGATAACAAGCTTATGAGAAAGAAAGTTTTATATTTGCTCAAAGTGTCAGGTTTGAGACTTTAGTCAGTTTTGGTCAGGTTGTTTCTATCTCAGTACATCTTTGCAAGAGTGTGTTAAAATGAAAGGCTCTCATATCCTGGTGGCTGGGAAGCATAGCCAGTTAAAGAGGCTTTAAGGAAACTGTTGTGCCTAGTCACCTCTCTTCCCCCCACTAGGTCCCACTGCCTAAACTTCCATTGTGTCTGTAGCTCAAGTGTTCAATACATGGCCTTTGGAGGATACCAGGTCCATAGTGTAGCATTCATTATACCTCTCAATATGCTTCCTTGGCCACTGAACACATAATACATCTTTTCTTACACAGTTATAGGGATGAGTAAAACAGAATATAGGTAAAGCACTAAAAAGACAAGGGCTGTGTAGCCCTGTCTATCCTGGAACCAACTTTGTAGATCAGGCTGGTTTCAAAATCATATATCCATCTGCCTCTGCCTCCCAGATGTTGGGATTACAGCCATGCTCCACGACCACCTGCCTTTACATGTACATAACATGTTCTTTAAAGAGTAGAAGAACTCAACTATTCACTTGGAGCTAGAACTACCTGAAAAGTCTGAAGGTAATGCTTAGAAAAGACTTCAAAGGGCTGGTGAGGTGAGGTGTGTGAGCCAGCATTTGCTGTTCAAAGCCTTGAGACCTGAGTACCACCCCTGGGACCTAAGTAAAGACATAAGGGTAGAAGAGGAAACAAATTCAAAAGTTATACCATTTTCCTCTCTACACCTGTGCCATAGTGCACACACATATATAAGAGAAAAGTACATTGATTTGAATGGACAATTAGCAAGAACAGAATTGTGTGAGGAAAACACAGAAAACTATATTGTGGTCTTATTTGAGGAAAATATTTATTTTATTAAAAGCTAATAAATTTAGCCTTTATCCTCTGGTTCCTTGGGACTCATGGAAGATGTTTGTGCAGAGCAGTGATACAGTGAGAGGGAAGTTTGAGAAATCTGGCTGTGAAAATACAACTGGATGTTTAGAGAAACTGGTGGATGGAGACCTAGAAAGGAAGCCCCTTGAGCAGACAGAAAGGAGGCGAAAAGACTCAGACTCTGAGGCCATTTCCATGGGAACACGTGGGAATTTGTGTCATGTTGGCACAATGTGGCTCTTGATCAAGGTTCAGGAGTGAGGAATAAAAAGTTGACTTAAGGAGCTGGAAGATGACTCAGTGGTTAACAGCACTGGCTGATCTTCCTGAGCAATCGGGTTCAACCCCCAGCATTCAGCATGGCAGCTCACACCTGCCTGTAGCTCCAGTTCCATGGGATCCAACATTCCTCACACAGAAAACACATAGATAAGTTCTAACAACTGTTTAAACATAACCTCACCAGTTGTGAAACACAGTTATTTTAATCCACTTAAAAAAAAAGATTTATTAGCCAGACATGATGGCTCATGCCTTAATCCCAGCACTCAGAGAGGCAGATGCAGGCAGATCTTTATAAGTTCAAAGTCAGGGTGGTCTACAAAATCCAGGGCATCCAAGGCTACACCAAGAAACCCTGACTCAAAAAAATAAACCCTAAATGAATGAATGAATTAATAAATAAACAAAAAGCAAGCTACCTTTCAAAGCAGAAGTTCTTCTAGGCACCTTAGCAACTCTTCTAAGACTGATCTTTAAAAAGCAAGAGGGCCTATTTACAGACAGGAACAATTGGGAGCTCTGCCTGTCACCACTAGTGGTTTTACAAAAGTTAACAATGTTACAGCTGACTCTGGAGAGCAGCTCTCTTAGCTCAGCCTGTTCTATAGAATTGGTGAGCTTGCTAACAAATCTACACATGTCATTAGGACTTCTGATTGCTACTAGCTTTTGGAAATTTTGGGGTACTACAAAAGGGGAAATATGTATATAAAACAACTGTTAGTAGACAGATTTAGAGCAGCACCACCTAAAGACAAGGGAAACACTATCTTTACCTGTTCAACTATATGACTGATTGAATATAAAATATAATTTTGTTTAGGTGTAGACAAGACTTCTATCCAATATAACAGTGCATTTTTTCACTTGCCAAATGTGTACTCTTGTTTTGTAGATATTATGCCTTAGAGGTCTCATATTTCAAATCCTCTTTGGATCATAAAGTACTCTAGCTTTTGTGGAATAAATACTGAGTGAATACCCTGAATTCCTCTAGCTTGATTAGAGTACTGTTGTACTTCTTTCATTTGAATTTTTTTTTGAAATAGTCTTACTCTGAAGCCCAGGCTGAGCTCAAATTCATGGTCAACTCAAACACATGAAGGTCAAAGGGGTACAGCCCAGCATTGTCAGTTTTATCCTTTCATGTGGGTCCCAAGGATCAAACTCAGGTAGTTAAGCTTAACAGCAAGTGCCTTTAAAACTGAGCCATCTTGTTGCCCCTGGTTTGGGGGCTTGATTGTATCACAGGCAAATGCCATTACACCTGACTCATTTGAATTTTAGCCAAGGTGCAAAAGCTGTTTAATATTTGAAACTCATTTCACAGAAAGGCACAACATCAAGGCTGAGCTAGATGAGGATGCTATTCAAAAGCATAGGGGTCTAACCACAGAAAGGAACACGTGGGAACTCTATGTGTCACTTCTAGTATTCTTACAAAAGTTAATAAACTTACAGCTGACCCTAGAGAGCAGCTCTTTTAGCTCAGGCTGTTCTATAGAACTGATGATCTCTAAAACAAATCTACACATATCATTTAAGAATTTTGATTGCTACTAGCTTTTGGAAATTTTAGGGTACTACAAAAGGGGAAAATATGCATATAAAACAAGGGTTAGTAGACAGATTTAGAGCAGTGCCACCTAAAACAAAGGAAACACTATCTTTACCTGCTCAACTATATAATTATTTGCATATAAAATGGAATTTTCTTTAAGTGTAATCAAGACTTCTATCCAATATAACTGCATTTTTTTTCACTTGCCAAATGTAAACTCTTGTTTTATAGATATTATGCCTTAGAAATCTCATATTTCAAATCCTCTTTGGATCATAAACTACTCAAGCTTTTGTAGAATAAATACTGGATGAAAACCCTGAATTCCTCTAGCTTGCTTACAGTAAGTACTGTTGTAGTTCTTCCATTTGAATTTTATTTATTTATTTATTTTGAGATAGTCTTACTCTGAAGCCCAAGCTGTTCTCAAACTCATGGTCAACTCAAACACAGGAAGGTCAAAGGGGTACAGCCAAGTAGTGTCAGCTTTATCCTTTTCTGTGGGTCCCAGGGATCAAACTCAGGTCATTAGGTGTAGCAGCAAGTACGTTTATATATTGAGCCATCTTACTGGCCCCTGGTTTCAGGGTTTGATTGTTAGGATGACAGGCAAATGCCATTATACTGGATTCATTTGAATTTTAGCCAATATGCAAAAGCTGTTTAATATTTGAAACTCATATCAGAAACATGCACAACATCAAGGCCGAGCTAGGTAAGGCTGGGCAATCCAAATGGGGTAGGATCTGTTTGTGCCTTAAAGTGATTAATAAAGGAGAAAACAAAAATGCTTGTTTTGTTGCTTCAGATAGCAGGTAGGTCTCTGACACATAAAAACTAATTTAGTGGTTCTCAGCCTGCAAGTTGCAACCCCCACAGAGCTCACATATCAGATATCCTGCATATAAGATATTTGCCCAATGATTCAAACAATAGTAAATTTACAGCCATAAAATATCAATGAAATAATTTTATAGTTGGAGATCACTACAACATGAGACACTGTATTAAAGGGTCACATCATTAGGAAGGTTGGGCACCTCTGCTCTAGTTAGAAATAACAGGATACAGAACAAAGAAAGGACACTGTGTGAAGCAGTAAGTCTAGGAGCAGAGTGCTCCTGGGCACCTTTAGGTGCTCAGCTGATGTTGTGATGTCACAGCTTTCTTACAGCTTTGCAGGTTTCATATTCAGGATTGTTGTGAAAGCAGATGGCAGCTTTAGCTTCCCATCCCACTATATTCAGAAGACAAAAAAACAGCATGCTGATCCCTGCATATTCTCCAGCAGTATCTCTTGTGTTTGATCAGTGTTGCTTAGATCACATGCTCATCTGCCCAGAGCAACGATTTTAATGGGTGATTGGGCCAAGGCAAGAGGCTCACTACTCAACTGTTGTAAAAACTGCTGTTCCAGGAACATGAGGATTAAAATGGAGAAAAAAAAAGTCTTGGAAAGATCTGAAGATCATTACAAATACCAGGCAGAGAAAATCATTAGCTCAGTATTTCCTAATTCATCACTAAAATCTAATGTGGTTAGATGGATATATATTTAATAGGTATAGATTTAGAACTTAGGAGCAGTTTTTTTTTTTTTTACGTTTTAATAAACAAGACTTCTTCATACAGTATAGTATAATTTGAAATAAACAGGTTTTGTCAATAAATCTGAGACTACTAGTCCTCAGTGACCTTCGGAAAGTAATTTGTCCCCTGTTGTCCAGACTAGCCTTACAGTTGCTACATAGCCAAGGATGACCCTGACATTCTTTCTATCTGCACCCTCTGAGAGCTGAGATTATGGGTAAGTGATATCACTTCCAGATTTCACAGCCACACCTTTCCCTGATGTACATTCGTGGCAGTGGAACTGGAGTGTCAGTAAGTACACTAATACTGAAGTACAAAAAATAAGTCTGTTAGAAAAATACCTGGCAGGATAAATTATCACTAGTGTTTTGTTTGGTGCATTGTCTTCTTGGAAAGACTCACTTGAGCTTATTTATTCACATTTTAAAGATAAATTTGACAATGTTTATGTTGTACTTACTAGAAGTAGCAGAAATAAAAAGACTGCAAACTAGGCACATGGCTGTAATTCCAGTCTTGGGGATTTGAGATGTTGAGTCAAGAGGATCAGGAGTGCAGGTCTTCCTGAACACACTGTTAAGATTGAGGCAATCCTGGGCCAAAAGGGACCATCCTGTTTTAGACAAAAAATAAAGCAATCATAATAGAAAATATGCATCCCTTGTTTCAAGCACTGCTAAGTGGCTTATGTATGTTTGCTTAGAGACAAGTATATTTGCAGTCAGAAGTGACATCTGGTGGTAGGAAAAGAAAACAGTAAGACAACACAGTAAAAGCAGGCAGGTGTGCCTTCCTGGTCCTGTGACTGCTGACCTTATATTCTAGCATTGCACTGTGAGAATATTAATAGTCTAAATTACAAGGTGCCTGCACCCACTTGTCTACCCCAACAGCCTGAGACAAAGCCTTGCCTTATGAATAGCATGACTAGCCTGGAGTTCACATTATAGCTAAGAATACCTTGATTACATTTACAGTTGCCAGAACTATTCGTTAGCCTGATCTACAGATCGAGTTCCAGGACACACAGGGATTAAAAAAAAAAAAATCACAATTTTGTTATCTCTGCCTTTCAAGAATTATGCACCACACACACACACACACACACACACACACACACACAAAACAGTATCCCATAACAGCCTTTGACATGGAGGTATATACCTGTAATCTCAGCTACTTAGTGTGTGAGAGCCTGAGCTATTTAACACTTTATTCCCAAACAAATAGAATAAAAAAATCACCATAACACCTGGAGATGCAGTTTGGTGGTAGAATGTGCTTGCCTAGCTTGTGCAAGACCCTCGATTCAATCCTCAGCATCACATGTGACACACACACATACACATAGAAACACATATTTGTAGATAAGTTGATAATATTTACCACTGTTAAATATAATACTAAAGAAAGATAGTATATGTAATAGATTTCTCAAATATGTGTATGTACAAGGACATACTGCAATACTAAGAATAGTTGCAAAACTAGATAATAGTTATTAAGTCTTTATTAGGTGAGCTGAAGTGTCCTAAGAGCTTTGAATGTATTGTTTATTTCATTTTCAGAATAGATTTAAGGTAAAAATTACTGCCATCCTCTTCCATTTTCAAAAGATGTTCAGGAGGTATGGTTCAGGATTTTCAGCTAATGTGAAGCAGGGCCAGAATCTGCATTTATATAGGCAATCCTCAAAGCCTTCATAATAGCAAATACTTGATTTAAACAAAGAAAATCCTACATTCAATCTTGAAATTATTTTTTAAAGGTATACAATTAAATTGGCAGGTTTTAGGAAAAAATTTTAAAGCTATAAATTAACTTCTTACCCATCATTCCATCTTTACATTGATGTTATTTATAAATAAATTGTTAAATTTATTTATGGTGAAAAATCAGTAGTTATTTAGCCATATATGGTGGCACATCCTTTTATTTCAAACATTGAGAGGCAGAGGCAGGCAGATCTGAGTTCAAGGACAACCTGGACTATATAGTGAGTTCCAGGCCAGCTAGGACTATAGAGTGAGACCTGTCTCAAAAGCAAACTTGTGTGTGTACAGAATGGATGATATACCTGTAGTTTTAGCTACCCAGGAGAGCAAGGTCAACTTGGGCAGCCATCAAGACCCTGTCTCAAAAACAAACTTGAAGGCCTAAGTGCTTAACTTTGTAGAGGAGTACTTGCTCCATTAAAACATAGTCTATGAAGGTAGTCTGAGCCCTGGAAGAAAACAGAATTTTTTTTTTCATTTTGATTGAGAGTTATTGCCTCGGACCAGCCCTCTTGGGTGCCCCACGTCCGCGGGAAAATCAGAGAATTCAGATATCAGGAAGGCACAGATAGGCGAAATGACAGAGACCACACCAGGGGGAATTGGTTTGGATCTTCTGTGCTTTACTAAAGTCAAGCCAACACTTTTAAGGTAATCTTACAAAGAAGCACCTTAAAGTTGACATATCCCCCAGAACATTTACAGAGTTTATATTTTAACTGAAATAGTAACCTGGTAGAAGCAGTGGCTACAAAAAATCTTGTCCTAACAGCCTCTTAAGCAGAGCAATCATAGAACTAGTGACTTGTTTGTCAATTTAGCGAGTAGAGGGCCAGGGGCTTGTAAAACTTATGGTCTGTTTACTAAGTTTATTGTTAGTTAATTAGGGGTTGTTAATAATCCTCCGAACTAGGTTAGTTCGGCTAAAGATTTATAACCCCCCTGGAGGTAAGCACTGTTTGGCTTGCTAAGGGTATACAATCTTTTCTTAGAGATAAGATGCTTGAGTTAGCTGTCCGTAAAACTTATAGTATAATACAAAAAAAAAACTTTTTGACTTCCTATGTTTGCCTATCTTCTTTCTGCCTCATCATAAATACCTGTGTTAGGCAATGGTTTTGTAGTAGCTTTATTGCAGTGGGAATATCCAGAGCATTTATCCTAATAGATCCTGATTAAACATTTTCTTTAGAAAGCCCTAAAACTCTTGTCCTTTTACTACCTACAATGTTTGGTTTTTCCACAAGCAATTCCTGATGCTGAATCTGATTTATTACCTCTCCTAAAATTTTATTTTCCTTCTACTCTTATTTGCTAAAGCTTTTAGAGATCTATTAGAAATGTTTCCTTGAATAGTTAATTGTACTGTTTCAAGAATCATAGAGAAATAGCAAAAGGGAGCTCATCAATTCCAGTCTTGCCTTTGAGAGAGCAGGATTATAAGAGCGCGTCATATTTCAATAGGGTATTTTTGCCAGGGACTTCCAGGAAGCTGATTCCCGTAGGAAACGTGTCTTCTCATCTGTTTGCATAATTTTATGCTTGCATAACACATGTTTATGCTATACAGACTTTCTGGAGTTAGTGTAGCAAGTTAGATTTATTGAAGATTCTGTTTTACTCTATATTCTCTGTGTAAAGTAATATTGTGCTTAAATTCTAGTTCCCCTTAGGCAAGCTGACACTCATTACATATCAAGATTGCTGTAAGTCTCTTAGAAATGTTTCACATGTAAGATTCTTAGACCAAAGTTCATGTACTCCACATATTAATCAACTAGAATTTAGATTGGATGTATAAGTTGAATATTCTTATACTTTATAATATATCCATCATTTACTTCTGGATTTGTGTTTTTTTTTTTAGGACAGGAATAATTTGTTATTACTTTAAATAAATATTTCTATTAAGCAACATTTCAAAAATTGTAAAAATACAGGTTTCACAGGTAAAAATGAGTCATTAAATCATAAACATACCACATATTCAAAACAGAAATTCACATAATTAATTATCCATATCATTACGTTAGAAGTATAAAGTACAGTGAATCATTTGAGTTGAAACAAAATTCATAGAAAATATATAAATTTACACACATGTGTGATTAAAGTTAGTTTTACAGAAATATTTCACATTATTTTATTTATTTTTTAATCTTCCATAGAAACACATATCACAAACTTGCACATATCATTTCTATGCTTTTAAAAATTATTTTACTATTATCATTTATTACAATTTATTCACTTTGTATCCTGGCTGTGTCTCCCTCCCTCACCTCCTCCCAAGTCCACCCTCTCTCCCTTTTCTTCCATATGCCACTTTCCTAGATCACTGATATGTGAGGTCTTCCTCCACTTCTATTTGACCCTAACCTATCAGGATTCATCAGAACTGATTTCATTGCCTTCCTCTGTGGCCTGGCAAGGCTGCACTGAGGTAGCCATTCCACTGGACCTGCATGCAAGCCATGCTGACTCGCTATTCTTGTTTTCAGCACACAGAGCCTGTTTTGTTTGGTTAAGCCTCCTCTTTTGCCATTGAATATAATTCCTTAAGAATTCAAAAGATAATATGGTACATGTCAAGTGAAATATGAGCAATTGTTAAATTAAAATGTGTTTCAATTATCTTGACTGATATCAGCACTGATTGTGCTGGTGTGAATAAGAAATGTCCCCTGTAGGTTCTGATATTTGAACATTTTGTCTCCAGTTGGTAGCACTGTTTGGGGAAGTTTAGGAGGAATGGATTTGCTAAAGAAAGTAAATTTCATCATTGAGAACAGGCTTTGAGAGCTTAAAGCATTACTTTCCTTCTAGTTTGCTCTCTGCTTCAGACTCCCAGTACAAGATGTGAGCTATCAGTTTTGTTTTCCTGCTGCCCTGTGTGCTGTTTGTGGCTGTGCCTGTGCTCTGCCTTGCTGGACTCTTATCTATCTGGAACTGTAAGCCTCAATAAGCTTTCTTCATAAGTAACTTTGCTCCTGGTATTTTTATCACAGCAACAGAGAAATAACCAATAAAGGGACTAATAGAAGCTCTGTAAATTAATAATGGGGTATTCCAGTATAGGCTCCCCCCCAACTCAATGGGACCATTTCTGTTTGAAAAGTTCAGAGCCGATTATTGGGGATCTAAGATGGCGGTGCCAAGAGGGCACTGTGTCTGATAAGCAGGACAGCAGTGACTGAAGGGGGACCAACAGATTGAACTCTGGACCCTAAAACACCAGTGATTGTGTTTCCCAGGTGAGAGGAAACCTCACAGTGTGGGAAGAAATGGGGTCCATTCACAGGTAACCCAGGTAAACCCTGGAAAAGTTCCAGGTCCAGGCAGATGCTTGGTCTCCAGGCCAGAGCCACAGGAATGGGTGCTCTGATCACCTTCCAAGACTGAAATGTGGGCTCAACAACACCAGAAACTGGGTATTCCAGTTGAGAGAAAACCCCACAGTCAGGAAAGCAATTGTGGCCAACCTCAGGTAACCCAGATACCTGGAATAGGTCCCGAACTCCACCCGGTACTCAGCTGCCAGCCCAGAACCACAAGCTAGATTCACTGTCCCAGACAGAATTGTGGACCCTCAAAAAATCAGAGACTGGGTTTACCTGTTGGGAGGAAACTCCATGGTAAAAGAAACATCAGGTCCAACCTCAGGGCACTTAGCAGATGCTCCACTACCACCAGCAAAAAATGTTCTCAGGGAATGTTCCCGGGTTCATAAGGCACCCAGTTGCCATCACAGAGCCACCCATCTGCCCCTTCGTGGTCTACTCACCATTACAGACTTAACTATGGATGGCAAAACACCACAGACTGAGTCTCCCTTTGGGGATGAAACTCCACTGTGAGGGAAACAGCAGGTACAACCTCAGGAAATCCAGCTAATCCCTGAAACTTTCCTGAGTTCCTGCAGGCTCCAGGCTTTAGCCTCCTGCTGCATTCTGGAGTGTTGCCCTCCCCTGCCACTGATTACTGCTGGGATACTGGAGCACAGAACTCCAACCTCAGACCTGCAGAAGCCTGGGATCCACTGGATCAATCACCAGACAATGCATCAAAGCACAACCTGTTTCCCTAGCTAAACTGACCACCTCGTGAGGCTCCCTAGCTCTTCAACAGGGAAAAACACAGTATAAGAAGAGCAGAAGCAGTTCAATAAATTCAAAGAAATAAATCCAGCGGCAGGGTACCTGTCTCCAGGACTTCTCCTGGTAAGAGGAGAGCCATACTGACTATCAATGACCCCAGTTACCCCACAGGTCCATACTCCTGAAATGAGCTGTGGAAACTCCCTGAGAATCACTGGCCATTCAGGGACCATACCCAAAAAGCTGAGGAGGCCTCCTTCAGGAACAACAATCTTCCTGCCAAGGGGACTCTCCTCACGCAAGGATTCCAGCAGGTATCAGAAACTAACAGCCAATACATAAGACTACTACATGTGTGGAGAGCCGAGACTCAGATGCTACTGGGTGGCGCTGACATCTGGCCCTCAAAACTATAAACCTCCAGGGTGCATGCGTAGATGCGTATACACGCTAAAGATTGCGTAAGCACGCTAAGAATTGCGTAGGCACGCCGGTGAGAGTGAGCAGCCAATCAGGGTATTGACACGTCACTCAGGTGCGACCCGGGCTTATATAAACAGCGCTACTCCGGGGCCCGCCCTCTCTTTCGCTCTCTTCCTTCCCCGTTTCCCCGCCCGGGGCCGCGGCCCTCGGGAAGCCGCCCACGCCCACGAGGTGGCCGGGTGGCCTCTCTCCCCTCTTCATCGCGTGACTAATAAAGTTTACTGCGGAAGGATTCCTGTGGTCGCGTGCGTTTCTGCCGGCGAAACATTCACGCAGCGGCTCCCAACATACATGGGTAGAGGTCATCGTAAAAAAACATCCAACAAAAGCCAAAACAATATGGCATTACCAGGACTGAGTTATCCAGGGACAAGTAGCAATGCACACCCTAACATAAGTGAAATTAAAGAAGATGACCTTAGAACTATGATTATGAGGAGGATAATGGAGAAAACAAGTAAAATGCATAAAGACATAAAGGAAGATAAAGTCAAACAGATTATGGCCATCTGTAAAAAAATACTGGAAGATGCATCCAAAACTTTGTGCCCCTCAGAGGAGAAACAATTAAATCATTGAAAGAAATAAAAGAAGCAGAGGAATGTTCAAACAAGCAGGTAAAGGAATAGAAGGAAAATACAATCAGACAGGTGAAGGAAATCAACAAAAGGGTTCAAGATAAGAAGATAAAATTGGAAAAAAATAAAGAAAAAAACAAACAGGAGAAATCATGGGAAGGAAGAACTTAGGGAAGAAAACAAGAACAAAGGTAAGCATAGCAAACAGACTACAAGAGATAGAAGAAAGAATCCAATGTGTGGAAGATACAATGGAAGAAATAGATGTATCTGTCAAAGAAAATGTTAAATCTAAAAAATTGCTGACACAAACCATCCAAGAAATCCAAGACAACATGAAAGGACAAAGCATAAGAATAATAGGAATAGAGGAAAAGGAAGATCCCTATCTCCAATTCCCAGAAAATAATTTCAACAAAATCATAACAGAGAATTTCCCAACTTTAAAGGAGAGGCCTATAGGCATATAGGACACCTACAGTACACTTAATAGATTAGACCAGAAAAGAAAATCCGCCTGCCACATAATAATCAAAACAGTAAAAATACTGAAAAAAGAAAAAAAAATGCTAAAAGCTGCAAGGAGAAAGGCCAAGTAACATATAATGGCAAATGCATCAGAATCACACCTGACTTCTCAACAGAGACTATGAAAGCCAGAAGGCCTGGATGTGTATCATGCATACCATAAGAAAACACAGATGTCAGCCCAGACTACTATACCCAGCAAAACTCTCGATGATCATATATGGAAAAAAACAAGATACTCGGTGACAAAATCAAATATAAACAATACCCACCCCCAATCCAGAAATACAGAAAACACTAGAAGGAAAAAAATACAACCCAGAAAAGCTAATTACATTCAGGAAAACACAGTAAATAAGTAAACTCACTATAGCACAACTAAAAATAGCAAAGCACACAAGCACACTACCACAACGAACATCAAAATAAAAGGATCTAACAGTCACAGGTCATTAATCTCACTCAACATCTCCAATAAAAAGACACTGACTAACAGAATGGATGTGTAAACAAGACCCAACACCCTGTTGTATACAAAAAACACACCTAAGTCACAATGATAAATATGACCTTAGAGTAAAGGGCTGGAAGATAGTTTTCCAAGCAAATGGACCAAAGAAGCAAGCAGGTGTAGCCATGCTAACACTAAATAAAATACACTTTCAATCAAAATTAATCAAAAGAAATGGGGAAGGTCACTTCATATTCGTCAAAGGAAACTTTAATCAAGAAAATAACACAATTCTGATCAACTATGCCCCAAATATAAGGGCAGTAACATTTGTAAAACAAACATTAATAAAATATAAACCACACATCGATCCCCACACATTATTAGTGGGAGACAAACAACCCACTCCCAAAAAAGGACAGGTCAACAAAACAGAAAGTCAACAAAGAAACAATGACTTTAACAGATTTCATGAATCAAATGGAACTAAGTGACATTTACAGAACCTTTCATCCAAACACAAAAGAATTTACCTTCTTCTCAGCATCTCATGGAACCTTCTCCAAAATAGACCATATAGTTGGTCACAAAACAAGTATAAAGAGATGTTATAAGAATATTGAAATAATTCCTTCTATCCTATCTAATCACCATGGACTAAACCTGGACCTCAACAAGAGCAGAAACAGCAAAAAGCCTACACAGAGATGGAAACTGAACAACCGGCTACTCAATGACACCTGTGTCAGGGAAGAATTAAAGAAATTAAAGTCTTTGAATTCAATGCAAATGAAGGCACAACTCCCCAAAACTTATGGGACACAATAAAAGCAATGATAAGCAGAAAGTACATAGCACTAAATGCCTTCATAAAGAAATTCAAAACATCTCATATAAGACACCTACCTGCTCACCTGAAAACCTTAGAATAAAAAGAAGCAGACATACCCAATTGGAATAGACATCTGGAAAAAATAAAACTCAGGGCTGAAATCAATAAACTAGAAAAATAAGAGAATAATTCAAAGAATCAATGAAACCAAGAGCTGGTTCTTTGAGAAAATCAACAAGATAGACATACCCTTAGCCAAACTAACTAAAAGACAGAGAGACACTACCCAAATCAACAATATCAGACATGAAAAGGGAGACATAATAACGGACACTGAGGAAATAAAAAAAAAAAATCATTAAGTCTTACTTCAAAAACCTAAATGCCTCCAAATTTGTAAATCTTAATGAAATGTGCAATTTTTCTTGATTGATTCCATTTCCAAAGCTTAATCTACACCAGGTAAATGAATTAAATAGTCCCATAACCCCAAAGGAAATAGAAGTTGTCAACAAAAGTCTTCCATAAAACAAACAAACAAAAAACTCATGAAATGAAAAGCTTCTGTTAAACTAAAGTCAGTGTCATCAGAACAAAATGCCAGGCCATTGAAATGGCCAAAATAAAAAACTCAACCACTTTGGAAATCAATGTGATACTTTCTCAGAAAATTAGGAATAGTGCTACCTCAAGATCCAGATATACCACTCCTAGGCAGAAATCCAAAAACTGCAAAGTTGTGACCATATTGGGATACAAAATGAATAAAATGTAATTAATATAAAAAATAATAATTTAATTAAAAAAAGAAAATGAAAATCATTTCTTACCTTTGATGGATTTAAATTTGGTTTGTTTTTGCTTTTCTAATTTTTGAGTTGTATCATTAAAACATTCATCATGCTCTTTCAGAGTTTTTTACAATATAAGCACTACATTTTTTTAATATAGAGCTCTAATTTTTCCTCATAAGACTGCTTTCAATGCATCCAATATGTTTTGGTATATTGTGCTTTCATTTTCATTTCGTGCCATGGTATTTTCATTTTTTCTTGATTTCCTCTTCGACTTATTCATCATTCAGTAATGAAGTATTTACTAGGGATTTGTTTGCTGTTAATTTTAAATTTATTGTACCATGGTCAGATAAGATACATAGTTATTTACATATTTTTGAATTTGTGAAGATTTTTTTGTGTCATAGGGTATTGTCTATTTTAGAGACTCTTCTATGTGCTGTTGAATACAAGGTGTATGTATATTTTTGGTGGAATATTTCCTAGGTTATCTATTAAACTCATTTGATGCATGGTGTCAAATAATTCTGATGTTTCTCAGTTTATTTTTTCCAGATTACCTGTCTATGTGGGAAAGTTGTGTATTGAAGTCATCTACTACTAATGTGTTGGTGGTAATTTTATTCAGGGAGTTCCAGTATTCAGAAGGCTCTTTAGATATTAAACTCTAGACTAGAGACCCAACTCACTGTCTTTCTTTTTCTTCATATATTCCCTTATATTTTGCTAGGATTAAATCAACCTAGGACCTCACACATGCTGGGCAAGCAATCTACAATTGAGTTCCTTTTTTTTACTAGAAAATTTTTTTTTATTAGTTTTATGTTATGTGTATATGAGTGTGACTGTGTGAATCTGTGCATACAAGAGTGAAGGTTCTAGCAGAGTCTAAAACTGATATAAACACTAAAAATAGAATAGAAAAATCCCCTGGAGCTAGAATTAAAAATAGCTATGCACCTGACATGAGTGCAAGAGTAGCAAGTGCTCTTAAACTCTAAGCCATTTTGACTATTTACTTTTTGTTGTTAGAGGCAAGGTTTTTCTGTGTAACCCTGGCTGTCCTGGAACTCACTCTGTAGACCAGGTTGGCCTCAAACTCACAGAGATCTGCCTGCCTCTGTCTCCTAAGGGTAAGTGCTGGGACTAAAGGTGGGTACCCACCATGCCCATTTACCCTTTCCTTTTAAAAACATTTACTTCTCAACTTGAAACACATCATTCAAGTTGCCCATGTAGCCTTGAACTTTGTGTGGTAACCCAGAAAGGACTTAAACTGTAATCCTGCTACCTCATTCTCCAGAAAAGCTAGGATTACAGGCCAGTAACTACATACCTAGCTATGAGCTCCATTTTTCAGAAGAAAAACAGTTTAATGAAAGATAAAAAGTGAGGTCTTGGCAAGCCATGCACATCTCATGGGCACAGCCAAGATGAGGACCAAGACTTCTTTCCTCCTCCATCTCACTAAATGGTCTTAATAGTGTCACGTGGAATATGATGGGGAAGACAATATTGGGAAGACAGAAGGTTCTAGAAAAACAGCACCTTCTCCTTATATGTCACCATAACTTTTTCTCTTGACTGTGGTTTTTGCTCTCTCTAGATAAGCCAAAGTTGATATATTACAGTATACTGAATCCCCAGGAAGAGGCTGGAGCCAAAAAGTAGGGTGAGCTCTTCAAATACTCTCATTGTTTACATACTTTCTGTCTGGTACTTCCCCAGTCCAACAAGATGTTTCTAACTCTTAGGATAAGAGGCTGTTATAGCCATTCTCTCTCTCTCTGGTTTTTCAAAACAGGTTTTCTTTGTGTAGCCTTGGCGGTCCTGGACTTGCTTTGTAGACCAGGCTGGCCTTGAACTCATGGAGAACCTCCTGCCTATGCCTCCCAGAGTGCTGGTATTATACACACTACCACACCCGGCTAACATGTGCTCTTTTTTTTCCCTCTCTATGTGTCCGTCTCTATGGGCAGCTTACAACACTGATTCTTATTTCTCTCTGTCTTTCTTCCATCCATCTTCCTTCTTCCTCTGAGTATGTGTGTATATGATGTGTGTGTGTGTGTGTGTGTGTGTGTGTGTGTGTGTGTCTATTTCTATGGATTAAACCCAGCCTTAAGCATGGTAGACTAACTTCTTCCCCTGAGCCACACCTCCAGCCCCTCCCTAGGGGATTCTAGGCAGGTGCTCTACTACTTAACCAAGTCCCAGCCTCTCTGACTTCTTCACAACTCATTTTCACACAGATGCCACTACCTGTCTCCCCAGAACAATTCTATGACGTATGTTGTACTGATGTTAAAGAAACTGTGGGGGAAAACATGACCAGAGCATTTTATGACAAACAAGGATGAGAGGTGATGCTGTGTAAACTTTTTCATTGCATTGCAGTTACAGGGATGGGAAGATCATAGCCCAAAGCTTCACAGGGATTTGCCTCTGATTCAAGGACCATTTAGCAGCTTAGTTTCTCCATCCAGCAGGCCCTGGGGTTGGATAGTAGTGCGTAATCACTGGCCAGTAGTAGGAGGGGACAAGTTGGGACTGGAAGATGATAACCTAGAAGGAGGGACTGGGGAGACAGAGAGTGAAAAAGAGGAATAGATAGATAGATAGATAGATAGATAGATAGATAGATAGATAGATAGATAGATAGATAGAGAGACAGAGAGACAGACAGAGAGACAGAGACAGGAACAGAAACAGAGACAGAGACAGAGACAGAGAGTGTAGAGAGAGAAATAAGAGAGAAAAAATGCCATACAGCAACAGTGATTTGTGAATTCTAGCCATTCTTCCACTTGGGATTCTTTATAGAACTCTGAGTTGGGTGTTTCTTTGCTCAGCCCTCCACAATAAGGTCAGTCTCCTACGTAGCTTGATTGTCTCAGAACTCACTCTGTAGACCAGGCTGGCCTCCAGTTTACAGAGATTAACCTCTCCTGCCTCCTGACTGCAGAGATCAAAGACCAGCACCACCATCACCAAGCTTCATTGGGTCTTTGAGGAGTGTAGGTTGACGATGGTTCTTACTTGAGTCCTTTGCGTACTTGCAGAAGAAACTACCTTTTGCAGCAACTGAAGGCCACAGAAAGCCACTGTTCCAAATCAAGAAATCATTGGTCCCACCAGTACTAGACAAAAACTCAGAGTCAAATCATGAGGTATTCTGATACTATGTGTTCTGATGTCATGCAGGACTTTGGATAGAAAGGAACCTGTGCCTTTTGCCCCCTGCTGAAGAATCTGGAGAACAAATGCTCCACAGAGTTTTTCTTTAAAGAACCTTCCCAATTCTAGGGACTGAGAAGATGGCACAGTTGGAAAAGTGCTTGCCATGCAAGCATGCAGATGCAAGTTCAAGCTCTAACCTAACCCCCACATAAGGGCTGAGCATGTGCTGTAATCCCAGTGCTGGAAAGGCCAAGTCAGGTGGATCCAGGCTTGTTGGCCAGACAGCCTTCCGTAGTCACAAGCTTCAGGCCAAGGAGACTCTGACTTAAAAACCAAACCAAACCACACCAAACCAAACCAACCAACTACAAGCTGTAAAAGCAAAGCAAAACAATGCACTCAAAGTGGAAAGTAATGAGGAGCAAAACCTGAAGTCGACTCTAGCTTCCACACACATGCACAAACATGCACAGACACCTACATCGGCACACCCATGATTCCACATGCATGCATGGAGACTTGCCTCCCCCACACACAATATCTTTTCAGTTCCACTTAATTTCCTTTTTTGTCTAGTTTGTTTTCAAACCTTTACGTTTACCTCATTTACTTTGTTCTATTTCTATTGAATTTCTTTTTCTGTCTCCCTCTCTCTTTCTTTCTCTTCTTCTTTAGGTCTCTCTGTGCAGTTCGTGCTGGCCTTAAAGTCACAATCCTGCTTCATCCTACCCAGTGCTAGGTAGCCCATATGTGTACCCACACCTAGCTTCCAGCCTCTGATTTTCCATTTCACTTTATCCCAGATACTTATTTTCCATCCTACTTAGTGTGTGGTGTGTATGTATATGTGTGTTCCTGTATGTGTGTGTGTGTGTGTGTGTGTGTGTGTGTGTGTGTGTGGTGTACATACATTTTTTTTCTCAGTTTCTCCCTGCCATATATGTTACCCTTCCAATTCTTTCTCTTCTCACTCACTCCATTTTCCCATTTCTTTGATCATGCTTCATTGCTACAAGGTCTTACTCTGTAGCCCAGGCTATCTTGCTATTCTCTAGATAGCTCAGGCATCCTAGAACTTACATCAGTCCTCCTGCCTTGACCTTCACAAGCACTAGGTTTGCAGATACAAGTTGCCATGTCTAAGCAATCTTCAATAGATCTACGTTTGGGTTCTCCAGAGAAGAATCAGGCTCGTGGTATCCTGTGTCTTGTGTTCAGTTTGGTGAGCTATCTAGTCAGTCATGGACTTTCACAAATTGAGCCTTTTTCACTTTTTTTTTTCAAGACAGGACTTCTCTGTGTAGTCCTGGTTGTCCTTAAACTCACTCTGTAGACCAGGCTTTGCTCACACTCAGAGATACACCCGGGAGGTGTGTGTTATCATTGCCTGGCTACAACTGGAACTCTTAAATCACTCCCCAGCAGGGTCTAAGGAAAGAATCCACAAAAATTCCTTTTATCTGAGGGGGAAAGCTTTCAAGAAACCTGTTGTAGGTGAATTATTCCCATCCATCTATAGACAAAGTGGAGCCTCATGGTACTGCTTGTAGGGAAGGCTGTGAAAGTAAAGGCTGAAACTTCCCAGACAGTAAGGAAGCAGTAAGGAAGAACACAAGGACAAGAAAATTCAGCCTGCCAACCTAGATCTCCTACATTCTCGAGGGATGAGAAAAGCAAGCAACCAAAGTCAAGGGCTCAGGGGTGGTATGTGTCAAGTTGAAGAATGTCAAGGGCCTTTTTGGGGTGCTTTCTCTATCAGTTGATTCAAAATGGAACCACCATTGACTGAGTAGCTTACAGTGACACACATTTTTCATATTGCAGTTCTCTGGGTCACTAGGCGAACATCATCCATATTAGCTTCCTTCAAGGCTGACTAGAGATACTGGTGACCACTGAGTTTTCAGGTGGAACTCCAAATAGGGAGGATTCCTTTTCAAGCTAATGTGAGCCTTATTCCTTAATGATCATCCAGTGGCCTTTAGCCTTCTTCTATGTATCCCTCTCTGGGAGCAACTTACAACATTAACTCTGGTCTCTGTCTTTCTCACTGTCTCTGTCTGTGTATGTCTCTCCCTCTTTGTTTGTTTTGCTACAAGGTTTCTCTATGTCTCCCTAGTTATCCTAAAACTCACTCTGTAGAGCAGACTGATCTCAAACTCAGATACTTGCCTGCCTCTGCCTCTGCCTCCTGAGTGCTGAGATTAAAGGGATGTATCCCTGTTCCCCCAAGCTTTTTTGTTTCTTTCAAAGCCAAGTAGAAGTCAAAATCTTATTGCAGTACCTCTGTGATCACCTACATCTGGGGTCTTTGACCTGTATATTAGAGGAAAAATCAAGGTCCCTTCATCAGGTTTGAAAATTGTATAATGACAGCAATGCAAGAAGGTGGAGGATTGTGGGGCACCTTAGAGTCTGCCTGCCACAGTCACCAGGTTTCTGGGCCATTCTTGAATGTACTAGTATGACTGTAGTGCAACATAAAAGAAGAAATTTTCCAAGGGTAGTATAAATCCCCGAAGCTGGGACACAGACCATAAAGTGAGTAGACCAGAGTATATGATTATTAGATGGATAATCTTTGTTTAATGGAAACTGCTGTATCCATCAACCTAATGGATCCTGGAAGTTTTAAACAAACTCTCCTGGTTCACATGCTCCATGACCTTGATCGGTGCACATTAGAATCCAATCATATTCTGCAACCTTTGTGGACCGTATGATGTCCTGGCTGGCCCAGGCTCTTGACATCAGCATTCAACAAAAAGTCTTTAGCTCATGCTTCATTAAAAGCAACAGGACTGGGCTGGGGATATCCTTAAGAACACTTGAAGATCTTTCACAGGACCTGAGTTCAGTTTCCAGAAACTATGCATGGAGACTTACAACTTATTTCAACTCTAGCTTCAAGGGATCCAATACACTCCCCTGGTCTCTGCAGGCATCTGATTACACACAGAAAAAAAAATAAAGTAAACCTTTTGTTGTTGCTGTACAACAACAAAATATAATAGATTTAAGAGAGAATCTCAGGCACTAAAGCTACAATTGCAGAAATTAATAAATATCTCAAAGAAAAAAGTAAAATTAGAAATATTCCAAACAAAACATTCAAGAAATCAAGGACGCCATGAAAAGAAGAAATCTAAGAATAATAGGAATAGATAAAAAACTAACATTCCAGGCTCCAAGGTCCAGGAAATATTTTAAGGAAAATCATAAAAGAAAACTTTCCCAACTTAAAGAAAGAAATGCCCATTAATATTCAAGAGGCATACAGACAACCAAATAGACTAGACCAGAAAAGAAACTCCTATGTCACAAAATAGTCAAAACAATAAATCTATAAAATGAAGAAAAATATTAAAAGGAATAAGCTATAAAAAAGTAACACATAAAGGTAGAACTATAACAATCACACCAGATATTTCAGCAAAAACTGTGAAAGTAAGAAGGATCTGGGTAGATGTCCTGAGACTATGACATCTAAGAGACAACAGATGCCAACCTGGACTACTATACAGAGAAAAGCTATCAATCAACATAGATGTAGGAAATAAAATATTCCATGACCAAACTTAACTTAAACAATATCTTCACAGTAAACCAGACCCACAGTAGATACTAGATGGAAAACTCCAATCGAAAGAAATTAATTATACCAAAGAAAACATATAGATAACATCACAACAAAAAATTAAAAGAAAGCAAGCATTGAAACACAGAAACACCATCAACTGCCCAATAAAAGGAACTAAGAGTCCTTGGTTACTATTATCTATCAACATCAACAGGCTCAAGTATCCAATAAAAAGACACAGAAAAACAGAACGGTTCCACAAACAGGATCCAACTTTGTGCTGCATCCCAGAAACCCACTTCTGCAAAAGGATGAACACTGCCTCAGAGTAAAAGTCTGGAAAAATGTTTTTCAAGCAAAGGGACCCAGAAACAAAGCTGGGGTACCCATCCTAATATCTAATAAAATACACTTTCAACCAAAATTAATTTAAAAAAATGAGAAGGGCACATCATTCTCATCAAATGCAAAATCCACCCGGAGGCCATCATAATCCTGAACATTCATGCTGCAAATACAAGAGTACCTGCATTGGTAAATGAAACATTATTAAAGCTCAAATCACACATGGATCCCAACACATTAATAGTGGAAATCTTCAACACTCCACTCCCACCAAGGAACAGCTCATCTATATAGAAGCTAAATAGGGAAATAATGACACTTACAGAGGTCTTAAATCAAATGGATCTAATAGATGACTACAGAACTTTACACCCAAACTCAAAAGAGTATGCCTTCTTTTAAGCACCTAATGGAACCTTCTCAAAAATTTTACCATATATCTGACACAAAGCAAGCCTCAGAAGATACAAGAAGATTGAAATAATCCCTTGAATCCCATCAGACCTCCATGGCCTAAAACTACACCTCAAAAATAACAGAAATAACAAAAAGCCAACATACACATGGAAACTAAATAATTCTATATTCATTGACAGCTTGGTCAAATTAGAAATGAAAAAAAGAAATTATAGACTTTCTAAAATTCAATGCAAACGAAGACACAACATATCCAAATTCATGGGA
Organism: Meriones unguiculatus; assembly: GCF_030254825.1. Classification (NCBI taxonomy): domain Eukaryota; kingdom Metazoa; phylum Chordata; class Mammalia; order Rodentia; family Muridae; genus Meriones; species Meriones unguiculatus. The sequence goes on along the minus strand of NC_083369.1, from coordinate 159,857,610 downwards.
CACAAAGAACGCAATTGCTAATAGGAAAGTTCATAGCACCAAGTGCCTCCAGAAAAAAGTTTGAGACATTTCATACAAGCAACATAATGGCACACCTAAAAGCTCTAGACGAAAATGTAGCAAAATACCCAAGAAGAGTAGATAATCAAACTCAGAGCTGAAATCAATTAATTAGAAAAAGAAAAGTTATTCAAAGAATCAGTGAGACGAAGAGATGATTCTTTAACAAAATGAACAAGATAGACAAATGTTTAGCTACACTAACTAAAAGGCAGAGAGAAACTATCCAAGTCACCAAAATCAGAAAATGAAAAGGGAGACATAACAACAGACACCAAGGAAATCCAAACAATCATTAGGTCTTACTACGAAAGCCTATATGTTACAAAATTTGAAAATCTAAATGAAAAAGACAATTTTTTGATAGATTCCAGTTGCCAAAATTAAATCAAGATCAGGTAAATAGATTAAATACAACTATATCCTCCAAGGAACTAGAAGCAGTCTTCAAATTCTCCCTTCCAAAAAATGCCCTAGGACAGACAGTTTCAGTGCAGAATCCTACAAGACCTTCAAAGAAAAGCTAACTCCCATTCTCTTCAAACTATTCCACAAAATAGGAATAGAAGCAACATTACCAAACTCATTCTATGAAACCACAGTCACCTTAATTACCTAAACCACACAAACACCCAACAAAAAAGAACTTCAGACATACCTCTCTTATGAACATTGATGCAGAAATACTCAATAAAATACTGGCAAACCAAATCCAAGAGCACGTAAAAAATATCATCCACCATGACTAAGTACAGTTCATCCCAGGCATGCAGGTGTGGTTCAATATAATGAAATCCATCAATGCAATCCAACATATAAACAAACTGAAGAATAAAAACAACATGATGCCCAAAAAGCATTTGACAAAATCCAACACCCATTCATTTTTAAAGTCTTGGAGAAATCAGGGATACAAGGCACATTCCTAAAAAGGGTAACGACAATATACAGTAAGCCTATAACCAGTGTCAAACTAAATGGAGAGAAAAATTAAATAAATTCCACTGAAATCAGGGAAAAAGGTAAGGCTGTCCACTCTCTCCTTATCTCTTCAACATAGTTCTTGAAGTCCTTGCTAGAGCAATAAGACAACTAAGGGAGGTCAAGGGGATACAAATAAGGAAGGAATGAAGTCAAAGTATCACTATTTGCTGAAGATATGTTAGTATACATGAGCGATCACAAAAATTCAACCAGCAAACTCCTTCAGCTGATAAACACTATCAGCAAAGTGGTTAGATAAAAAATTAACTCAGAAAATGAGTAGCACTCCTGTATAAGACAAAAAGCTGAGAAATAAATTAGGGAAACAACACCCTTCAAAATAGACACAAATAACATAAAGTACCTTGGTATCATTCTAATCAAGCAAGTGAAAGACCTTTATGGAAAAAAAAATTTGAGCCTCTGACGGCAGAAATCGAAAATGATATCGGAAGTTGGAAAGACCTTCCATGCTCATGCATCAGTAGGATTAACATAGTGAAAATTGTCATCCTGACAAAAGCAATCTAAACATTGAATGCAATTACCATCAAAATAACAACACAATTCTTTACAGAACTTGAAAGAACTATTCTCAATTTCAAATGGAAAAACAAAAAACCAGAATTGCTAAAACAATCCTATACAATAACAGATCTTCTTGAAGTATCTCCATCTTTGGTCTCAAGCTTTTCTACACAGCAACAGTAATAAAACCTACATGGTGCTGACATAGAAACAGAATTGTGGATTAATGGAATTAAATAGAAGACCCAGAAATAAACCTACACACACTTACGGATACTTGATTTTTTTGACAAAGAAGCCAAAACCATACAATGGAAAAAAGACAGCACCTTCAAAAAAACAGGTGCTGATCTAACTGGATGACTACATGTAGAAAAATGTAAATAGATCTATATTTATCACCCTGCATAAAACTAGAGTCCAATTGGATCAAAGACCTCAACATAAAACCAGACACACTAAACCCTGTTAGAAGAAAAAGTGTGGAAGACCCTTGACCTCAATGGCACAGGAGACCACCTACTGAAAATATTACCAACAGCACAGCCTTTAAGGTCAACAATAAATAAATGGGACCTCATGAAACTGAAAGGAATCTATAAATCAAAGTACCCTGCCATTAGAAAAAAAAATGACAACCTGCAGGCTGGGAAAGAATCTTCACCAACCCAATATTTGACAGAGGGCTAATATCCAGAATATATGAAGAACTCAAAAACTTCACCAAAAAATCCATGTAATCCAATTAAAATGGGATACAGATCTAAACACAGAATTCTCAATAGAAGAATATCAAAAGGCAGAGAGACACATAAAGAAATGCTCAATATCTCCTGTCATCAAAGAACCCTGAGATCTTACCTTGCTCCCATCAGAATGGCTAAGATCAAAAGCACAAGTGACAACATATGCTGGAGAGGATATAGAGAAAGAGGAGCACTCCTACACTCCTGGTGGGAATGTAAACTTGTACAACCACATTGCAAAGCAATCTGGCTCTTTCTAAGATAGTTAGGACTAATGCTACCTCAAGATCCAGCTATTCCAAAATGCACACTCCACACACATGAGAGAGAGAGAGAGAGAGAGAGAGAGAGAGAGAGAGAGAGAGAGAGAAATAGAGACAGAGACAGAGAGAGAGAGGAGGAAGAGAGAGGTTATACATAAGTGTAAAGAGAGTTTTTTTTCTATTTAGTATTTTGATTAATTATTTGGAAATTATATATAATGAAGCCCGCTCACACTTGCTTTGCATTCTTTGCATTCCTTTCAGGTCTATCCTCCTACTCTTGCACCTGTCTCCCGCGGAAAAAAAAAAGTCCAATTTCTGTTGCTCCTATATTCATTTGAGAATGGTCAGACAATCTGTGGACATTCTCTTAAAGAAAATTTTGTCCAGTCCCATCCCATGCCCCTCCTTCCCACTCCCAGAAGCTAAACTTCAGCATCTTTATCATACCACTTCAAAAGAAACTTCATTGCCCATAGCAGTGCTAGGAGAACAGATTGTAAACTTCAACATGGTTTCCATTGGTAGCACTTATCAAGGGCATCAACATGGCCTCTGGTGATGGCAGCACAGATCACCAACATCAACATGGCCTCCTGTAGCAGCAGAGACTAAGGGAATCACCATGGCAACTTGTGACAACATGGACCATGGAAGTCTTTTGAAGAGATTTAATCCAGAAAAGTAACAATTCCACATTTCACATATCCTATTGTTGCTTAAAGTCAGGAAAACATTCCACTATACCACATACTATTATGGTTCTAAGCTCAAGATTGTAAACCTCCATATGTATGCTTATACTAAAAGTTAAGATCAAGTGAGTTTCCCTTTTACTTCATAAAAGGCTTTTGCCTTTTCAAGGCTCACCTTAAAAAATACTTATGCTATTAACACAAATATGTATGTCTACTGCCTTTTTCTACAATACAGAGTACAATTATGATTCTAACATGTCTAAAGTTTTATCTCCTTACAACTTAAAAGTAATTCTTTTAAGCTGCAGAAAGTCCACCTAAATCCACCTCTCAGGTCAACTGGACTCCAGAGAAGTACTGCACTTATTGCCTATCTCAAAAGGTGGGACTCCTCCCCTTTCCCTGGTTTTGGGACTTCCTTTCCTGGCTACCAGACTACTATTTACTGCATGCAACACTGGCTGGATTGGTGAGTTCTCCTCATTGACCAGCCACTAGATTGGTAAGTTCACTTCATTTTCCAGCATAAAACGACTCTCTTGATAGGAGAAGCTTGAACGCAGAGCTCTGGCAACTTCCTACTATCTTTTGAGATGGAGCGACCCCCCCCCCTCCAGCCATAGCTTTAACTGTCTAGGGTTGACCCACTATGCGGACCTCCATTTTAGGGCCCCACTCTCCCTTGGGCAGTACTTCCCCACTCACACATGGTTCCTTCTCCCCTTCTCTCACTCACTCACTTGCTCACTTGTGGGAAGTTCTAGCTAGGCAAATCATCGTACTCTGGCTGTGCCCCACTGGGCATCTGCACCCCAGTCCCTGGCCAAAAGGTGAAGAGCTATTGGCCCCTCTCACTGGAGTCACACCTTGCCATTGGGACACCTCTGGAAGGTCGCTGACTTTTGTCCCCAATGGGAGATGCCCAGACACCCATTCCTCCAGATAAGATGTCCTCTGGAGAATTTTAAGTTTCTACACCTAGTGCCAGCTGGTACCAGGGACTCTAAGTTTACACACTTCTGTAACCAAACCTCACCTCAAACAAAGCCTTCTTTAAATATTGCCAGTGATTGGGTAAATAAAGGTCCCCCCCCAGGGTAGACAGAGGTTCCCGTGTTCAAGTCTCCTTGATCCAAACCTTCTACTTCTGTTTGCTCTCCCAAAAGTTTTCAATGTATACCTAAAGGATTTTCCCATAACCTACTCAATTTTATCTTTTGCCTATATATGTGTTTCAGTGTCCTGCCAGACACAGATGATTCCTATAGCCACAACTGTGCCAAAGCAGCTACAGGTGTTCAACTCTGACCTCACAGACTTCCAACAAGCTGGACCTGCCCCTTCCCTCCCAGCCATGAATGTTCTTGCAGACCCTGGAAAGCATCAAAACAGCCTATTCTTCCTGGACTTGGCCAACATTTCAGCCTTTTGACTCCTTACAGCACCCCCAGTGTCAGCAGGAAGTAGCCAGAAGAGAATCTACGCCTGTTACTTACTTCTCATTAACAAAAGGCTGAAATGGTGTGCTTCAGGACTGGGACAGGCAGCTCCAGGGTCTCCCAGCATTCCCCAGTCTCTACCTGCTGCCTTGCATGGCTGGCAGCTCTCTAATGACAACCCTCTACCCTAAACTTTCCAGGGCAGAGGTTTCCCTTACTCTTGACCTTGCAATCTGACCATTTTGTTGCTACAATTCTTCTTTCTCTCAACTCCTTGCATGACAACAAAGAGCAGCTTCCAATGAGCCTAAATTTGTATACTTCAACTTACCTCATAAAAGCAGCCCAAGCTCCCCATTTTTTAATTATAGAAAAAGGGAGGAATGTTAGTATTTTGGAACACAACCTGCTCCTGGGTTACCCAGCAACTTATGATGTCATCATGTGTCGCTGGCCAGGTGGCCACACCTGGAAGTCGTGGTTACCTTGTTCCTTAAAGGGACAGCCCCAACATGTGGTCTCACTCTTACTCGCTCTCTCTTACTTTCTCTCTCTCTTACTCTCTCTCTCTCTTACTCTCTCTCATGCTCTCTCACTCCTCACTCCTCTCTCTCTCTCTCTCTCTCTCTCTCTCTCTCTCTCTCAGCATCCCATTCCCCTTTCTTTCTCTCTCCTCATCATGTCCTGTCCCCCCCCTTCCCTCCATACCCTCCTAATAAACCTCTTGCATAGAATCGGTTGACCAGCCTCACTGCTTTTAATAACACAGGGTGATTGGAAATTTAAAGTATAACTTTCCAGTCAGTGCTGGATATCTTCACTTGGAGTTTGCATATTGTTGACTATTAATGTTTATTATTGATTTAACTTATAGTTAAACACTTGTTCTTCCTAAACCAGCTGTATATCCAAATCACCACACAGAGACTAGGATGTATTTAGTTAACCTAGAGCACAATGCTGGGCAATAATTACTCCTTCCTAAATCTCCAAGACTGCAAAGCTTCCTCCCATTCAGATTCCCACATTATACTTGCTTTTTAGTCATATCTTAGGTCTGATTCACCTCTCCTGCTGTTTCCAGGTCCTCTCCTTTCAGATTTCTCTTCTCCGACCCTCCCACTTGCTTTTTTCTCCTCCCCGCTGGACCAGGATGCCCCACCCAATTCTCTCCATTGTTCAGCACTGGCTGGTTGTTTTATTGACACTACAGAGAACAAATAATGGCATGTTTACACAAAATTGAGAGATAGAAAATGTTTAAAATAAGCAATACACAATACATTGTGTGGATTGAATCCAGATAGCAGGGTAGAGAAATCAGCATTTGAATGAACAAGGGTAGATTGTATACATTCCACAAGAAGATTATACCAACATTTGCCATTTAAAAAGAATATTTTAAATCATGAGACTTGGTGAAATCTCTCAAGGAAAATGGTTACAGAAGGAGGGAACTAACAGCAATCTCTCAGCTTTTACCAACATATAAAGGAATTCCTAAAGGAGCACAAGAGTTCTTTAAAAAAAATCATAATCACAAATGGCTGGAAAGATTGGTCTGTAGTTAAGAGCAGAGGGTCTGGCTTCAATTCCTAGCACTAACATGGCAGCTCACACCTGTGTGTAACTCCATTTCCAGGGCTTCTGACAACCTCACACACATATATATGCAGGCAAACACAAATGGTAAAATAATAATCATTTATATGTTAAAAATCATAATTAAAACCATGTTGGGCTAATGTAAATGTTGAATGCCCTCATGATAGAGTGTAATCTTCCTCATGTTGTACTGTGGTACAACATCTACAAATGAAATATACTCATTTAGAATTTAGATGATATTTGTAGAGTATTCTTTTCTTTTTATTTCTGTCTTTCATTAGCTAATTTTTATTTTCTGTAAATTACAGTTTATTCCCTTTGTATCCCAACTATAACCCCCTCCTTCATTCCGTCCCAATCCCACCTTCATTCCCTCATCCCTTCCCATGCACCTATTCAAGTCCACTGATATGGGAGTTCCTACTCTCTTTCCATCTGACCCTATCTTATCAGATCTCATTAGGACTGGCTGCACTGTCTTACATTGTGGTCTGGCAAGGCTGCACCCTTCAGGGGGGAGGTAATCAAAGAGCCAGCCACTGAGCCACTGAGTTCATGTCAGAGACAGTCCCTATTCCTCTTACTAGGGAACCCACTTGGATACTGAACTGCCATGGGCTACACCTGTGCAGAGGTTCTACATTATATCCATGAACTGTCCTTGGTTGGAGTATCAGTTTCAGAAAAGACCCCTGTGCCCAGATTTTTTTGGTTCTGTTTCTCTCCTTGTAGAGCTCCTGTCCCCTCTAGGTCTTACTATCTCCCCTTTCTTTCATGAGATTCCCTGCACTCTGTCCAAAGTTTGGTTATGAGTCTCAGAATTTGCTTTGATACCTTGCTGGGTACAGTCCTTCAGAGGCCCTCTGTGTTAGACTCCTGTCCTATTTCCTGTTTCTCCTTCTTCCAATGTCCATCCCATTTGTCTTTCTGATGGAGGATTGATCATCTTACCCAGAGTCCTCCTTCATGATGAACTTATTTAGGTGTACAGATTTTAGTATGCTTATCTTATAATCTGTCTAATATCCACTTATAAGTGAGTATATACTGTGTGTGTCTTTCTGCTTCTGGGATGCTTCACTCAGGATGATCTTTTCTAGATCCCACCATTTATGGCACATTTCATGATTTCCTTATTTTTTTTAATTGTTTATGTAAATGTTTATTGCTTATGTAGCTTAGAGCACAGGGTTTATGAACATTCTAACTGCCCAAGCTTTTCCAGTCATCTATGTTTTCTTTCTTGTTTTTTTTTTTTTCAATGCTGTTTATTCAGGAACATTGAACAATCCTCGGACCCCGGGGAAAGCCAGCCCACAGCTTAAATAGCCTCTGGGTAGCCAACCCAGGCGTGCCACGGGGGCAATGCAGATAGGTCCACATACATGGAAGCAAGCCAGATCCTCGGCCTTAGCCAAATGCGTCTAAAACAAAAAGGGGGAACTGTAGAGAGCTGCGGATTGCTATGCCTTAAAGATGGAGCTGGTTTCCGCCTTCCACCTTCCCGATGGTGAGTGCTCTCTGTCACGAACAACTCCACATTTGGCTAAGGCCGATTTCCTTATTTTTAATTGCTAAGTATTATTCCATTGTGTAAATGTACCACAATTTCTGTATCCATTCTTCAGTTGAGGGACATCTGGGTTGTTTCCAGGTCTGGCTATTATGAATAAAGCTGCAACGGACACGGTTGAGCAAATGTCCTTGTTGTGTACTTGAGTATATTTTTCTATATAGTGTTTTAACATTCTTTTACATATGTCCACACTGTTTAGGATGGTGATAAGAACTGACTCAATGAGTCAAAAATTTTCATACCTAACAACATTTTCACTGCAGTTTGAATAGTCTTATATTGTAGAGGGAAGTGGCTGTTTCGTACATTTATACTCTTGAAGGAAATGTTGAGCACAATCTCTCTCTCTCCAGGTTTCAAGAATTAAATAAACCCTCTACTCTTTCTATTAATGTCTTCAATTTACTTTAGTGTTCTGCTACATGCCCAAAGCAACATAGCCAAGGAAACATGAAGTGAAACCTACACAACTATGAAGCAATGTAGGCTTGTCTTACATTTTTGTTTATCTTGGGCAGTTTGCCAATGTAATACAAAGTTTACTAACATATGTAATTAGCTATACATATGCATGTACACATATATAAAATTCTTTCAGGGATATAAACTTTTTTTATTTCAAAAATACTTTGCTTTAGTTTTGTTAAAGAATGAGAGACATTAAAAGGGGACTATTATTTCTCAAATAATATGTGAAAATGCTTTCAGCATAGGCCAAAGAAAAGAAAAAGAGCAAAGATAAGTCTTGGTTCATTTTCTGCTTCTACTACATAAACAAATAAAAGAAGTTCACCACATGATCATCTCATTAGATACAACAAGGGCCTCTGACAAAATCCAAACCACTTCATAATAAAAGTCTTAGAGCAATCATGTATGTAAGGGGCATAACTAAATATAATAAAGGTGGTCTCTGAGATCCCATCTAACACCCACCAGAATGTCTAAGATCAAAAACATTGATCATCAGCAGAGTCTATACTGAGGGGTAAAAGGATAAATTTATAAAAGCCAGTGATCGATTTTAAATACGTGTACATTTAGATATAAATCTTTATCTATCACTATAGTCTGGCCTGAATGAGGTTTTGTTATTTTGTTATGTTTCACTTTGTATTTCAAGATGAGAGTCTAAAGAATCATAAAAATATTGTACTCATATTCATTTTTATTAGTACTCATAAATAAATGAATGTATCAAGATAAAAAATCACTGTGTACAGGGAAAAGACATCAGTAATCCAGCCCTGTTATGAGGAAGAATGATGATAAAGCATATAAATGGAGAAGTGAGCTATATTAGGGTCCCTGTCCTTTTGTTAGAGACATAAGCATATGTCATGCACAAGCATGCTTCAGGTGATTGTCTGGAACCCAATCACAACACCTCATGAATTCTTCTTTCCAAATATTGGGGAAATCTTATGCCACAAAATGTACTCTGTTAATTTGAACTGGCATGAAAGAATAAGGAAAGAATGGAATTAATTTTTTAGTTTTGTTCTTATATTACATGATTAACATTTTATCGCTGTTGATATAACAAGAGAAATTCAGGCTTTTTTTTCCAGAAAATACATTTCTTCAGAAACCATATGACTTGCTGTTACTAATGAAACTAAACTAAGGGGTTGATTTGTAATATGTGGCTGAATTGAAAAGTCATTTTACTGATGATTATTCCATTATAATTGTTTTCATCTCCATCATCAAAGTAAACAAAATTCACCAAGAAAACTAAAATGACCCCTACTTTTAAAATTTAATTTTTGTATGGTTATCATATATTATATGTCAAATATCCACTTATGAGTGAGTATATAACATGTGTGTTTTTCTGCCTCTGGGATACCTCACTCAAGATAATCTTTTCTATTTCCCACCACTTGCCTTTAAATTTCATAATTTCCTTGTTTTTAATAGCTGAGTAGTATCCCATTTTGTAAATGTACCACAATTTCTATGTCAATTCCTCTGTTAAGTGATATCTAGTTTGGTTCTAGCTTCTGATTATTTTGAATAGAGCAGCAACAAACATGTTTGAATGTCCTTGTGTGCATATTTTGGATATACCTGGGAGTGGTATATCTGGATCTTGAGGTAGCACTGTTCCTAATTATCTGAGACAGTGCCAGATTGATTGCCAAAGTAGTTGTACAAGTTTACATTCCCACCAGCAATAGAAAAGGGTTCCCCTTTCTCCATATCCTCTCCAGCATGTCATTTGAGTTTTGTTCTTAGCCATTGTGATGAGTGTAAGGTGAAATCTCAAGGTTGTTTTGATTTGCATTTCCCTGATGCCTAAGGATGTTAAGCATTTCTTTAAATGTTTCTCTGACATTTCATATTCCTCTATTGAGAATTCTCTGTTTAGCTCTGTACCCCATTTTTTAATTGGATTACTTGGTTTGTTGGTGTTTAACTTCTTAAGTGCTTTATGTATTCTGGATATTAGCCCTCTGTCAGATATAGGGATGGTGAAGATCCTTTCCCAATCTGTAGGCTCTCATTTTGTTCTTATGACAGTGTCCTTTGCTTTACAGAAGCTTTTCAGTTCAATGAGGCCCCATTTATTGATTGTTAATCTTAGAGCTTGCCTATGCTACCTAAAATCTATACTTGTAAAGAAGCTAAACAACAAGGAAGACCCTAGTGAAGATGCTCAATCCTCATTCAGAAAGGCTAAAATGATAGATATCAGAAGCAGGAGAAGACATGGACCATGACAGGAGTTTACCACAGAAGGCTTCTGAAAGACTGAACCCAGCAAAGTATCCAAGCAGATGCTGAGACTCATAGCCAAACTTTGGGCTGAGCGCAGGGAATTTTATGAAATAAGAGGGAGACAGAATTACCTGGAGGGGACAGGAGCTCCAAAAAGAGACCACCAGAGCCTCCCCCCCCCAAAAAAAAAAACCTGATCCCTTAGGGCCCTGCTGAGACTGATAGCCCAACCAAGGGCCATACATGGCAAGGACCTAAAACCCTGGCTCAGATGTTTCTCATAAACTCAATCTCCAAGTGGGGTTCCTACAAAGGGGATTAGCAGCTTTCCCTGGCAGGGTCTCTGATCACCTCCACCTTTGGGGGTACAGCTCTTCTAGACCACAGAGGAAGACAATGAAACCAGTCAGGATGAGAACTGATAGGCTATGGTCAAACAGAAGGGAAGGAGGATCTCCCCTATCAGTGGACTAAGGGAGAGGCATAGGGAGAGAAGAAGGAGACAGTGTGGCATTGGAAGCAGACCAGGGAGGGGCCATGACCGCCATAAAATTGAATAAATTATAATAAAAGATAATAATGAAAGAGAGAGAGAAACCATTTTTCTTTCTTTTTTTTTTTTGTATTTTGAAGGACAGACTACCTTGTTATTGTAGTAATTTGGAGAATCAGTGTAAGATTTGCTCAAGTGTTCTCTTTCTTGATACTAGAATAAGAAGTAATCAACACTGACTTTCTTATGAAATTTTCCCCAGTCCATTCCCATACCAAATCAGAATGAAAAAGCATATCAAATGTCACTCGAGGAACATACACAATTGATCTAATGAAATTATATCTCTAAATAAATTCAATATGATACTTACTTTGTATACCTGCTGGTGATAAGCTCACACTGCATGCTAGCTTCATATGACACAGAGGTTCTGTGACTGTTCTGCTGACTGTGTGTCCTGAACCCTGGTAATTTCTAGAAGTCACTTAAATTTGTAAAATGTTTTGACCTCATGCACAGAGTGGATTAAATGGTAAATAACTAGATACATAAATTCTCTTTCCATTTTTTTTTCTTAAATTACTATGGTATGAGCAAGCACATACTTCCAACTGCTTTAGTAAACATTTTAAAATAATGAGTTGTCACCTAAGAATTGATGCTCAAAATAATATGAACACATCATTTCTAACCATTTTAAGATGTTTTGATAGTGACAGAGATGACTTATTCAATACAAAGGAAAACATAGAATGTTTTTGATCAAAATTATTTTGGCCTCTTTACTGATATCTTTCTATCTCTCACTTTCCATCAGAAACTACCATGAATCTTTTCCACACTTTCTTCATGGCATTTTTCATATCCTTATTCCTAAAAATAAAAATAATACGATTTAGCAAGGGAGTAAGAATGGTGTAAAGTATTACCACCATTTTATCAAAGGAGAAAGCAGATCTAAATAGGCATGGGACAAAGAACAAAATCACAACACCAACGTGGGCTCACAGGTAAAGAGAGCTCTCCATTGCCCTTCAGAATTGTGGGATTTCAGAGAGCACAGGATGACACCATAGGATACAAACAAAATAAAGAAGATTATTATGCATATAGCCCCACTGTTGGCAACCACCAAAAGGCCAAAGGTATGTGTATTAGTGCAGACAAGTTCCAGAAATGGAAACAAATCACACATGAAATGATCAATGACATTGTGTCCACAGAAGGGTAACTGTAAAGTGAAAATAATTTGTATGATAGAATCCATGCTACCCCCATCAGTGTGACACAAACCTTCCAGTTCACGGTGGAAGGGTAGTGCAAGGGCTTACAAATTGTTATATGGCAGTCATATATATAGTCACTATATATATATAGTGTCAAAACAATCACTTCTACTGCTACAATGAAGTGTTCAGCAAAGAGCTACATCATGCATCCTTCAAAGGAGATAGTTTTCTTCTCATATAAGGAGTCCATGACCATCTTTGGTGTGGGGATAGAAGAGAAGAATGCATCCAATAAGGACAAGAATGCAGGCAGGTTACAATACCGATAACATTTATGAAGGCTATAGAGAAGATCAAGGACTTTTATATGCCCTTAAGCAACAGGCATATAAAGACAGAATACACACTGGAGTTTGCGGGGTGGAGTGTGGCCTGATAGGACTGCACACACATCTCTTTATGACTGGGTTACAGATGCTGCATGGACACCCTTACTAGTGGGCTTGAGCACCCACTTGGTATTGCCAGGTACGTTTTCTAACTGAAGTATGTAGGTCTGAGAATGTCCTGCCTGGGTGAAGCTGAAGCATGTGCAGGCCTGAGTGGAGTAGAAAGGGTGCATTCTATGAGTGTAATTCTCATATCTGTGGTTTCTAAGTGTGTGCTGTGAGGCATGGTGCTTGGATGGTGGCGCCGTGATTAAGCCTGATAGTGCTCATTCAGCCTTGCTAGAGGCCATGTTCGAGGGAAGGTCCAGAAGAAGGCAGCCTAATGTAACTGAGGGGCTTATGTTTTCCTCTGTGTCCTCAGGAGACACCTGTGTCACTAGGCGCAGGACTTGAAGGAGGTCGCATCAAAGGAAGCCAGCCAACCCTGATAGATGACACAGCCTCATCAGAGGAAGGGTTCCTGCTGGTGAACCTCAAATGGAGCTCCATACCTCCACCACACACATTCAGTATTGCATCATCCAGCAGGTGTGGCCTGAGTCACACCTA
>NC_083369.1:159819261-159841761 GCF_030254825.1 Meriones unguiculatus | reverse complement strand
TGTAGGGCAAGTCCTTAGTGCAGGGGGTTTGTGAGATGAGACTGAGCTTAGGGAGTCATTATCCTACTACCTAGAGGTTGCTGCTTCATTGGTCAGATAGACAGACTAGCCAAGAAACTCACTGTCTAAACACAACCAAGTTATAAATGGTTGTGGAAAATAAACCTAAAGTGAGGGTTTGCATACTATGCTAAAACCTGGAAGAGGGCATTAGAAGTGTGGGTACGGAATACCGTGATGTAGGGAGTAGTGGGTATGTGCAGGTTACATCATATATACATCCTAACTCTTGGCTTCAACTCTAGTAGAAGCCATGGATCTAGGCCAGAACATGGGGTTTGGGGCTCTGTAGGGAAGTGAAGGGGAGGGGAGGAAGGGAGCATTTGGGAAGGAAGGAAGAGAAAGGAAGACACATACCATAAAGAAACTGAGAGGAATCTGATTTGCAGTATTTGTAAATATCAATAAAGGAATGAGTAGATGTTGTTACTCTAAGGTACAATTGATAGGAATAAGCTAGTGTATTGTCTGTGGGATGCGGGTAAGATCCAGAAGGATCTAGAAAATCAGATATCTGGTTGTGAGTTAACATGCTATCCAAGAAGTGGAAGATGAAAAGACCTGGAAGGTTCTGGAGCTCCACAGGTCAAACAACAGAAACAAAAATCTGGGTCCAGGGGTCTTTTCTGAGATTGATACTCCAACCAAGGACCATTCATGGAGATAACCTAGAACCACTGCACAGATGTAGAGAATGGCAGCTCAGTCTCCAAATGGGGTCGCTAGTAAGGGGAACTGGGGTTGTCTCTGACATGAACTCAGTCTCTGGCTCTTTGATCAGTTCCCCCTGAGTGTGTGCAGCCTTACCAGGCCACAGAGGAAGACTATGAAAGACAGACCTGATGAGACCTGATAGGCTAGTGTCAGATTGATGTTGAAGAGGTCCTCCCTTATCAGTGGATTGGGAAAGGGGCATCGGAAGGAGAATTGTCCATTTAAAACAGTGACAAAAAAAAACATTCTATCCCATGGAAGAGGCCATAAGAAGTCTGGGTATGAGGTTGGTATTTAAAGGAACACAATGTATGTGCATGTGGATATTAGGTAGGGCAGGTTCTGGTGGGAACTTTTATGCTGATACAAAACATGTTTAGATGTTGGGATTATGTTTCTGTGTTTAGGACCCTGTTGAAGCTTAGGTTTCACTTTTGCAACATACAAAAATCCAAATGTCAAAACTAGTCTGTGCCACTGGCAGTGAAATACAAATTTTATATGGATGGATATAGAAAAAACACGTATGTAATTTGGAGGATAGTCACCTGGCTAGACATTCGGGGATGATGTGAGAAGTCTGAATAAGGAGTAGGGTTATGTATGCACAACCAACTTCCCATGTGTAGGTGCAGGTAAGATAGGTGCTAAGGGAATTTAGGTGTTTGATATAGGACAGGAAATGGTGGTGAGATGTCACTGCTGTTAGAGATTTGGAGTCCTGAAATAGATTAGATGTGACTACTACAAGGTATGGACAGCCATTCTAAGATGAAACAAGGCCTGTTTTACCTAGGTTAGATCTCATGGATCTTTCTCTTATGGAATGACAAGTCAGGTGGGAGTACTCAACTGGATACACCCTGGATAGTGACAAAACTGGGATATAGGAATCTTAGTATGAAGAAGAGAGGTGAGCACTGCTCAAAGTCTCCTGTATGTAGACGTACATGGATGACTACCTGTTGGAAAAATAGATAAGGTTAGCTACAGAACAGAGAGAGATGTTTGAACTATGCTTGGGCTGGATTATGGATTTGCTGAAGCCTTAGAACCTGAGTGCATGTTAAAGGTTGTAGCACTATGCAAGGTACTGGATTAGATTCATCATGTTGTTGTGAGACATGTATCAAGAATGAGTTAGTGGGTATTCAACAGGCTTGATCCAGAAGTGACATGGAAAGCTGAGTAGAAAGTGGCTTTGTAGAGACAGTAGAAATGGTGCTATGGGTGCTTGTGGTTAGATATGGTCTTACAGGAAACTAGATGTTGGATATAGCACAGGACAGCATGGTGGAAATAGGCTGAAACTCAGGATTTGGGACCTTAACAAAAGCTAAAAGTCATTACTGCTAAGAGTAAACAACTGCTAGAACTGCCACTTTTGGTTCTAACCAGTCTGAACGCTACTATTTTCAGAAACAATTACCTTGTGTAAAGAAATACATGAGATTCCACACCATGGAGAAGTGGGTTCAACATGCTATGGAACCAAATCTATCAAAAGTGGTTTGCTAAGGGAAGGATGGTCCTGGTGGAAGTCTAGAAAGTGTCCAGTGCCCAGGAGATGCTGATAGGACTACTAATCCATGAGGTTGTTAGTAGAGTAGAGAGGTGCATACTTGCTATAGAACCTAGAGAAGATGCAGCAGTTTATGCAAAAGGAACAATATTGTGAGGGATATAATAAAAATTTGGACCCTTGGGGAGGACACACTATATCTGAATAAGAAGTGATAGAATGTATGCTATACAAAGTGTTTGTTGGGGGATACTTGTATGGCAGGTCCTAGGAAGAGGTTAGATGTTAGCTAAAATACAGGAAGTTTTGTAAGAGGAGTCTGCGCTGAGGGACTTGGGACCCTACTATCAACAAGTTGCTATTGCAATGGTCAGATAGATATACTAGTCAGGGCACTGACTTGTAACAAAGGCTAGTTCAACTAGATGTAGTGAACAAGCATCAACTGAGGGTTTACATTTGATGCTAATGCCTGGGGGAGGACAATAGAAGTTTGCTTATGGAATAAGGTGATGTAGGTAGCTGAAAGGGTCCCAGGGGAGTTTGTATGTAGCATCCTCTGGACATCATAAGTCTTGGCTTCATATACAGTGGAAGAAATAGATCTAGGCCACGGCATGGTATTCGGGGCTCTGTGGAAACCTAGATTTTGCTACTACAAGGCACAGTTGAGCAGAATAGTATATTGTCTGTGGGAATCAAGCTAAATATAGAAGAATCTAGAAAATCCAATATCTAGTTGTGAGGTAGCAAACGACATTCTATCCCATGGAGGAGGCATAGGAAATCCTGGTATGGAGTGGGATATTGTGGGTGGCAAAATGTGTGTACTTCTGGGTATGTCAGTAGGGTGCCTCCTGGTGAGTGCCTTTCTTTGGATACAAAATAGTAATAGATGGCGGAATTAGACTTCTGTATTTGGGGCTCTGTTGAAGCCTATGGTCACTAATAACATGCAAGAATGTAAGTGTAAAACTAGGCTGGGACAGTGGCAGTGAGAAATAAGATAAATAAGGTGGAATGTGGAAAGCCTAGGATAAAGTGGGACAATTAGTTACCTGGTTAGCCTGGTTAGTCTAGACAAACAATGGGGTTATGTATGCACAGCAAAATTTCTACAAGTAGGTACAGCTGCAGTAGTTTCTGAGAGGATCATATGTACTGGCTACATCATAGGAAGGGGTGGTGAGATGATCCTGGGGTTTAAAACTAGGGTTCTTGAAGAAGATGAGACATCACTACTGCAAGGTGCACATTGCTGTTCTATAATGGAACAGAGGCTGTTCTCCCCATAGTAGATCCTTCTCAATATGAAACAAACAAACAAACAAACAAAAACACAAGTTCTGAATGTGGGGGTACTCTCCTGACTAGACCATGGAAAGTGACTTGGAAGGGAAATGGGAAAATTGAGTATAAGGTAAAGATGTAAGGGCAGCTCAAAGTATCCTGTATGTAGATGTATACCGGGTTCTCCATGGTGGGAGCCTAGATGTTGGTTATAGAACAAGGTGTGGTCTTTGGTCTAGGTTGGTAGATTATTGAGGATTTTGTTAAAGCCTAAGTGTCAGTCCTGCCATGCAAGAAGTCCAGGTTAAGACTGGCCATTCTTTGTGGTACCCACTTTAGATTTGGCAAGTTGTGGACAACAAGTGTCTAGTAGTGTGTAGCATACTCAATACACTAGAAAACTGTAAGAAAAAAGTAAAATTATTGTTTATGGACTGGGCTTGTATAGGTAGTGAAAATTGCCCTTTGGATGAAGGAGGCCATCACAGGCTCATATATCCTGTCCAGAGGAAAGGAAGAAGATGAGACTAGGCTAGGGTCATGATTTGGGACACTGTTAAAATCTATAGGGTTACTACTACAAGGCTACAAATTCAGGTTATATGCATTCAGTAGCTCCATAGAAATGTAGAAGTATAAATACTTAGATGTGCGTGTGTGTGTGTGTGTGTGTGTGTGTGTGTGTGTGTATTTCTGCATCCTGTCGAGAGTGGGAGAGGAAGACCTGGGAAGTTTCTGTATGGAAAGTGGAGTATGGTGTAGATGTTTCAAAAGGTCCTGTGAGTAGATGTGAACAGGGCCAGTCCTGGAAGGACTTTAGATGTTACCTATAGTGCTTAGGATGGTACTGGGTGTATTTCCTAGATTTTGGCACTAGGACTTCATATTGGATCAAGGTTGGGTAACATAGGTAGACTGAAGGAAGCTTAGAGGTAGTTACTACAAGATACAGGCAGCAAGAAGTCTTTGGGACTCAGGATAAATATGGCAGGATATAGAAAAACAGGTATAAGATGCTGACGTACAATCACCAGGCTTGAGCAGGATATGGGAAGTCTGTGTATGAAGTAAGGTGGCATAGACAGAGCAAAATGTTCTATGTATAGATGTTAGAAGGAGGTTGGTTCCTGCTGGGAGCCTAGCTGTTTGTTATAACACAGTTTGGGAGTATAATTGTCATATCTACCAATATTTAAATACGACAATGTTTCTTGGGAATGATTTTAGGGAAGACATTCAAGATACTAGGCAAAGATTAAGGCAGACATAGTGGAATAAACCATTAAGGAGCAGGGCACTTGGGGAGGTGTTTTGAGAAGCAAATTCTTTGTTACGTGTTCTACCATAACTAAAGTGAATATATGCAGAAGAATGATATGGAAAAGTTGTCTTGGGGTTGTTGAAGGGAAGCTTCCTTCTAAAACTGGACTCTCTTTGATTTCTCAGTATTTGTCCCTCCCTCACAACAAGTGGCCGGAGTGGTACATTCTGTTGTTTGTTGCTTCATCAGGCATTCTGGCAGGTCAGACCCATGCTTTGTGATGTCTGAGCACATGCTAGCCTCCTATTAGCTGGATCTTTTGTGACCAATCAGGCCTGAGGGCTGTGACCGTCACTGCTGGTCAGTTGTTCAGACCTTTCTAGGTAAGAGGACCTAAACTTGAACACAGAAAAGGAAACCAATAAGCCAAAGGAGGAACTGTCCGAAATGGACCATCCAACATCTTCTATAGACTTCGGGGAAGCCAAACCCAAGCCAGTCATGTTGGTAAAGACAAAGGCAGCCCGCAAGCTTTACCCAGCAAGCATACTTTATGGAAAGGTAAGATGACCTACCCTACCTGAGCTTCCTGAATTGATTTACTCTTGTTTAAAGTGAATTGCTTTCTCTAGTCTGGCCTAAATCACCTTATCTACCCTCATTTTTTTCTGGCAAAGTCTGCTTCACTTCTTAGCCTGAATTCTTTCTAAAATAATAATAATAATAATAATAATAATAACACTTTTGTGTCTTCCCTCTTATCACTACAGGCCTCCAAAGCCAAAAAGTGTGGGAGGCGCTCCCAACGGAAGACTTCCAAGATGTGTGATGATATTGATGATATTCAACAACTGGTGCTGCAGAAAGTCAAAGATTCACAGCCTAATGAGGAATCTTTGTGGCTTGAGGAGCTATCTGCAAATATCTTCAGTGATCAACCTGCCAGAGTATCAAGTGCAAGTGCTATTACAAGTGAAACTTCAACTTCCACAGGTGAAATTGTAGGCATTGCTCACAACACTTCAACCGTTGCAAGTGAAACTTCAACCATTGCAAGCGAAACTTCAACCTTTCTAAACAAAACGTCAACCATGGCAGGCAAAATTTCAACCACTGAAGGCGAAATTTCAGCTGTCTCAAGAGAAATGTCAACCATCAAAGATGAAAATTCCACTGTCCCCGTCGAAATTTCAGCCATTTTAAGAGAAATTTCAACCGTCGCAGGCGAAATTTCTGCCATCATAAGTGAAACCTCAAACCCAGCATGCGCAAGCACAAACCAAAAAAACAACCACAACAAAAAGCTTCACTACAGTTGAGGCTACCTGGATTGAGGCAAACATGGATGAGGCATCCACGGTTGATGCAGATAACCAATAAATGATGTCATGATGTGGAGAAATTCTCTCTCCCACAAACTATAAAATTTTAAATTACATTGTTATAAATAAACCAAGTCTTAATTGAAATGATATGTGTTCTTTTGAGTCACTAATGGTAGAACTGGAAAGGGGGGGGAGGAATGGAAGCTATAGAACAAAAGAGGGAGCTTGTTGGGGGTATTATGATGAGGGAGGGATTTAGGTCTCAAAAAGGTTAGAGCCAGACAAGTAACTTGGGTGTGTACATGAAAAAGGAGGGAATTTCAATGGGTATATGAGAATAGACAGAATTTGGTCACAAATTGTTGGGGGCCAGAAAAAAAGACTTAGGTAGGTATATGGTGCAATAGGGACTTTAGGTGGTGATATGGTAGGGCAGATATTTTGGATTCTCTTGGGATTGAGGACAGATATATATGGAATTTGGTTGTGTATATGAAAAAGAAGGGAATGTGGGTATACTTATGACAAAGAAGGGACTTTGAATCTCACATCCTTGAGGTCCAGTCTGTAATCACTCTCTGTGTTACATACATTGATCTTATGAACAGAGCAACTCGGCCTTGCCAACAGAGGAAGAAGATCCAGGCCATACAGAAGAGACCTGATAAGCTAGGGTCAGATGGCAGGGGAGGAGGACTCCAACTCTCAGTAGTCTATGGGAAAGGGCAATGCAACGATATAGCCTTGCCAACAGAGTAAAAGAATCCAGGCCATACAGATGAGACTTGAAGGATTAGGGTCAAGTGGCAGGGAAAGAGGACTTTCCCTTTCAGTGGCCTAGGGGAAGGAGATGGGAAGAGAGGATAGGTCTAGGTGGAGATGAAAGAGGGGGATACAATTCATATATAAAATAACTAAATTGTAAATGTTAAAAATTTAAAAATAAATAAAGCCAAAAAAAGATGATGAAAAAGGAGGAAGACAAGGAAGAGGATTAGGAAGAAGAAGAAGAAGAAGAAGAAGAAGAAGAAGAAGAAGAAGAAGAAGAAGAAGAAGAAGAAGAAGAAGAAGAAGAATTCCTCCTTTCCCCTTATCTCATAGATAAGGATGAACAAGGTTGGGTACCTCTTCCTATGTATTTTTTAAGGAAAGGGCAACACGTGTGTGGATTGCCAAAACTTATCTGAGGCCACAAAACACTCAATGTTGTCAGTGCCAGTACTATGCCACCAAAATAGGAAACATTACCTGTTAGACACATGTATCCTGATTGTGTTTTTATATTCCACCCCATAAGTAAGGAAAGTCCTTCAGGCCCAACAAAGACGTCAACATATTAGAATATACTTGTCACATCTCAGAGAAAGTAGTGAAAGTGGCAATGATAACCTTGAATATCCTTCATAAGAAATTTGTTATTTGGTATTAAGTACTACATTCACAGTGGGTTGCTTCTATAATAGGCCTGGCAGAAAGAAGAGTTTACTAAAGAGACCTCAAGCTATGAGACTAGTGGAACAACAGACTTCAAACAAATAGGAATTTCCACAGAAATCTCATGTTGAGTGAAGAAAAGAAAATCTCCAAAGGGAGAACTTTAACAACCCTCAAACCATCACGCCAGATAAGACTAAAGATCAGGCAGTAATGGGTCAGTTGATGGTGGGTAAGGGCTGTATGTTGATCACTATTGTTAGATATGAACATTCCTGGTCCTCTATTTAAATTTTAATCTCACTTCAAGACCGAAAGATGTACATCAGAGACTTCAGAGGGAGGGAGTGTCTCTTTATGCCTCATTCCAATGAGGACACATAGGATAACTATCTTTCCTTCTACTTTTTACTCTTAACTTGGATCTTTTAATGGCTTTACAGACGATAGTTTGCTGAACTCAACTTAATAGGGTCTCAAATATGAAACAAAATTTGTTAACTCTATAAATATTGTCAATAGTCTCTGAAAATATAAACTATTACTTTGTTCTAAATGTAACTACACTTATATAGCAAGCATAAAACTTTGTTAAAATTCAATGTCTTTGTTGCAGTTTCTATTACTGTGATAAAATACCTGGACCAAACATAACTTAAAGGGAAAATGGTTTATTTTGCTTACACTTCCATATCACAAGCCATCATGGGGAAAAGTCAGTATAGAAACTCAAAGAGAGCAGGAGTTTGATACAGAGGACATGGAGGAATGCTCCTCATGACTAGCTCAGCCTGTTTTCTTTTCTCTTTCAAGACAACTAGGCCAATGGTACTACCACCTAATTGAGGTGAACCCTGACACATCAATCATCAATCAGGAAAACAGCACACAAGTGTGCCCACAGACTAATTGGGTGAGGCCATTTCCTTAGCTAAAGTTCCCTTTTCCCAAATGACTCTGACTTTTATCAAGTTGACATAAAATTTGCCAGCACACACAATACAACCAAGGATACCTACTTTTTCAGAAGAGATTTTCTGAAAAACAAGAAATAGATGTAACAAGAATCAAGAGCAGTGGGTTTTATATTAACTATAGTATACCTATATTATCAGATCACTATATTGTAGGAAAGAAAAATGCATAATATATATATATTAGTATAACTTTGTTCCTATTCTAAAGCTATGGTAAGGAACAAAATATTCTAAATAGGTACAGTTATGCTCCTTCACTTTAGTTATACCAAAGGGACTCTTCTTCATAAGGTAGAAATATATTAACAGGAATGCACGTGTGGGACGTCGAAGTTCAATTTCAAAGAAAAATATTGAACTTATGGACAAAGGACTCTTGTCCAATAAGTGGAAACTCTATCTCACTAAACACCATTTTTATCATTTCAAAATAGGAGATCATTAAGTCGCCATTTTTCCCTTGGCCAGAACTGATACCACATCTGAAAACATGCAACATGGGCCCAGGTTATCCATGAAAGGGCCAGCCGATATGCCCCACCCACATATTTTAAACTTTGTCTCACTGCTTTCTATAAATTATATGATTTTCACAGTCATTATGGGCTGGAAATTATGCACACACACACCCACATTTTACTTTACCATTTTTTGCTTCTTAATGTTTGATTGCTAGTGATTATATATATATATATATATATATATATATATATATATATATATGTTCAGTATGGTGTTTCTTAACATTTTGAGAATTTCATACAGGCATACAACATATTTTGACCATATTCACACCCCACTCTTCCCCCTAACTCATCCCAGATGCAACCCCAAGTTCTCTACCCACTTGTCTTTTTTTCTTGTAATAACGTACCCAGCCCAATTTGTGCTAATCATATACTCTTGCGTGTTTGAAATTTATTTGAGCATGGAATGAATTTCCAGAGACAATATATTTAAAGTAAAGTGAATCTTACTCCCTATTTAGTTACTATGCCATTGTTGTGAAGAGAAACCAAGGAAAATCTCATAATTGAAAACACTTATTTGGGTACTTGATTATAGTTTTAGAGGATTAATCCATGATCCTGGTGATAGGATTCAGGCAAACATGACACTGGCCCAGTAGTTGAGAGCTTTACATATTGATTCACAGGGAGCAGACAGAGAGAGACTGGGCATGGTGTGGTATTTTAAACCTCAAAAACCATCCTCAGTAACATACCTCATCCTATAAGACCATACCCACCCTAACAAGTCCATACCAATTGATCTTTGGAAACAGTGGCAATAAGTAAGGGTGACTAATCATTAAAATATATGAAAGTATGTTTTTTTCTCATTCTAACCACCACACTTCTCTAGAAGCCATCAACTGTCAGTAGTTTGTCAGTTAGAGGGGCAGACTCCTAAGCCTCTCTCCAGTGCATGCTGGAATATTAACTGGCTTAATCTTATGACAGCCTTGTGCATGTAACCACAACTCCTGTGAATTCATGATGGCACTGTCATTATCTAGAAGACTCTATTTCATTCTAGTCTTTCCAGGCCTTTGACTCTTAAAATCTTTTAAAATGCTTTCTTCAGTGTTCCCTGAGACTTGAAGAGAGGATGTCCCATTTGTGCTTGAGAAATCCACAGAAACCTATTCTTTCCAGGATTAGCAGTTTTGAATATCTTTGTTAATCACAATCTACTACATAAAGTTCTCTGATGGTGTATGAGAAGTGGGCTAATCTTTAGAAAATAGAGAGATAGATATTAAGTATAATTTGATACCTCAAACATTTATCAAAATAATACTATTTGGTTCAGTTCTGGGAGCTGGGAGCTCTATAACCATGTGTTCTCAGCTAAAGTTACAGCAGCAGGTATGTGTTGCTTTCTGTGGATTAGGCCTTTAATTCATTATTAAGTAACTGATTATTCCCATAAAGATTGTGCCACTATTACATTCATGGCCATAACTTGCTATATTTTTCTTTAATTCAGCTTTTCATTTTTAGGTAAATCTATTGGTGATCCTCACATTTCCCCTACACACACCGAAGCCTACACAGAATATTCTAGTAGTACAAAAACTATCCAGTAATGAGGAAGTTAAATGGATAGCACCAGAATTTTTTTCAAAGTCCTAGAATGAACAGCATGTTGTATCTTCAACAAGAGGGACTTACCACTAAGTTTTGGGGGGAAGGGTAATAGAGAGCAATCCAATAGCCTGTATTGTTTGCGGGCAGATTGGGGTATCCCTGACCAATAACTCAATACACAGCTGGCACCAGGCTTTCAATTTGGTAACCTATTAACTTTTGGTTTTAGTGTTATCCCCTTTGTAAGGTTAAGTGACTCTTGTGGAATAGTGCTTATAGAACAGTTTATTTCCACAGGGTGTTTTTAAATATCTTATAAGTTACTAATCCTTTCTTCCTCCACATTTTTCCTTGAATGTTGACTTTTCCTTGCTGACCAATTAATCAGTTATAAAACTAGAAAATGAAAGTAAGGGAGATTGTTACAGGTCAAATGAGTGGGCTCTGAATCTAACTCTGTTCCTGGTTAGACTCATAAGAAAAACAAAAATATGAACTTCAGGAAAGCTGTCCATTTCAAAGACTTTAGAAACAGTATAACACAATGTCCAAAGCATGTAGGACTGGTCTTCACACTGTTTTGTTTCTTTTTTTTTTTTTTCTGGTCATTGCCTACTCCCATCATCTAGAGTTTCTCCCTTTAAGACCTTCAAATATCTCTTTGCTTTTTGCCAATGCCCACTCTTGATCCTTAAGAATATAAAACTTTACTTTGCAACAAAGTCTGTCTATTTTGTCTATTTCATTATGTGTGTCCCCTCTAAGTTCTTTTAGGGGAGATCCTGAGAATCAGAGATACAAGTGGAGGCAAGAGAGACTGTAATAAAAATGTTTGATGTTTCAGTCTAGTTGTGATCAGATTTCCTCCATTTTCATAATGGTAAAATATGGACTCTTGTCCCTTGGGTTCAGATTATAGAGTTTTCTTTTCTTTTCTTGTAGAATCCATATGTAACTGCTGTTCAGTTCCCAGTACCTGGATTAGCATTTTATTATATCCCTAGTGTCACAGCAATTGGCAAAACTCCTACTGAAAACTTGCCGGAACATATGTTATTACCTTACAAACTCATGATCCCCTTACACTTCTTCATTTCCCCATGTGAGGCTGCCAGACTCCAGAACATCAGGAATATCAAAGGGCTGCTAGGGTCTACATATTCCCCCACTTACACATTTAATTGGCACAACTCAACACTTCAACTAAGTGTGCTCCTCCTCCCTGACTTCCTCACATCCGAAGAGCCATAATTTACTTCATCAGAATTATCTTGGCTTTTGGCCTGCTAGAATATCAGAGATAGTATTTCAAGTGTCACGTTGTTAAGCCATTTTCCTTCCTCTGAGATCCCTCAAAAGAGGCCTACCATCTGCCTAAAAGATCTTAATTCTCTTCAGAGCCCCCACCATGATGCTGTACTTCTACCTGTCTACCTTTTCATTGTTTTAATAACTCATCTAATACATTTGTTACTGAAGAATATAATCCTCCTCAGTGTTCCTCTTGAAGACAAATCCAAAACGTACCGAAGGGATCTCTTTTCCTTTCCTAATTTTGGGAATGTATGCCTCAGATAAGGCACTCTTTATGCTTATACTTCTGTCTCTTGACACTGCCTTCGTAACCTAACACAAGAGTGTTTCGAAAGAGCAGTGGCTATATTCATGAGCCTGTATGTACATGTGATTAAGGTAATGACTTTTCTTTATACTGAAAATATAATAATAGACCTCAATTGATAAACTCTACTATGAATGCAGTACTTAATTTGGATAATTTATTGACTGGGTCTAGTAAGAAATTTGGAAATCCTTCTGTGAATATTAGCTTCTGAGACATTGTAGCCAAGATGAATTTTTTTTTTTTTTGGCCTTCATCCTAATTTCTTCATATTCTACCAAAAAGAAAATTTATACTATATTTCAGAGAGAAAATTGTATTTTTCTACATTCAAAAGACAAATTTAAAGAAAGACAAAGAATGCAAGAGTAAGAAAAAAGAAAGATAGAAAGATGAAAGAAAAAGATGAATCTTGAACCCTTGTTGACTATGACTAGGGAAACTGCAGACTCAGAGAGTACTTGCTACACTTGCTCCTCAGGAAGGTCGTGTACTTTGGTCTCTACCAAACAAAGTAACTCAAGAGTCAAGCAGGGCATCAAGTAACGCTACATCTGCTTCTCAGCTAACCTGTAGACCTTAGTCTTCACTGATCAGAAAACTTGTCCAGACTAAAGTCTTCATGGAATGAGAGAGGATACACTCCTTTGAATTATTAGGCTCCTGAGTGAAAGAGTTATTTCACAACTATTTAAACTCCAGTTTCACTGATAAGGATTTGTCTTTCAGTTGTGCCGTTCAAAATCAGGACAAATTTTATCATCAAACCTTTAAATAAAGAAGTTAAGTTTAATCTCCCTTTTATATTTATTTTTAATAAATTTATTTATTTTTTATTAATTAAAGTTTAGTCACGGAGGAGGGGCAAGATGGCGGCGCCGGGAGGACTCTCATTCTGAGCAGCAGCACAGCAGGTTCAGCACAGTGAACAGCAATCAGAACTCTCGGCCATAAAACACAGTCATTGTGTTTCCCAGGTGAGAGGATACCCCATGGTCGGGGATTCAATCAGCTTTTAACTCACCCGGCTAAACCGCGGAAGAGATCCCGGTTCCGCCAGAGGCTTGGCTGCCTGCCGCCAGCCCCAGCCCCAGCCCAGAGCCACAAGCCAGTGTCTCTGGTCACGGTCCCAGACTGAACCTTGGGCACCACACTATCAGAGACTGGAATTTTCAGTCCAGAGATAACCCCAGGGTACAGGAAACAATTGGGACCGGCCTTAGGTCACCCAGACATCCCCTGGAAAAGACTCGGGCGGGTTCCACGGGCACCCCAGGAGCCAGCCCGGAGCCAGAGCCGGGGACCCAGGTTCCGGCACAGAGCCCTGCCTGCCTGCGCGCCTGATTCGCTGCTGGAGATAGAAACGGCAGGTCTGATCTCAGAGCACTCAGCTCACCCCCAACCTGAAAAGGTCCCCAGAAAATTACCCAGCTTAGGGAGCCACTCAGGCTCCCAAAAGCCGCAAAGGCAGACACAGGCAGTTTCTGTGCACCAGACAGCTGGCAGAGACTGAGCCGCCATCACACAGCTGTGCTCCAGGCACAGGCATATTTCTGTGGCCAGCCAGCTGGCGGACACTGAGCAGTGTGCACCAGGGCAAAAAAAGACACTAGGAGTCCGTGTCTCCAGAGAATCCACGGGGAAGGAAGGAAACTGTACTGATCTAAATCACCCAATCCTTCCCTAGAAAAAGTCTAGCAGTCTAGTGGGGCAGAGGCGCCAGCACTCAGCTGTGCTCCAGACACAAGCACAAACAGTTGAGGCGCGCCTGATGTCCAACTGGGTCACAGCAGCTGATCATTAAATTTGCAACAAGAAACCCAGAAACAGGGCAGCTGCCCTCAGGACTTCCCTGGGTGAGAGGAGAACCCTCTCGACTAACAAAGACCACAGTTACCACTCAGGTCTATATCCCTGAGGTGAGCAACTCCTGAAAAAACACCAGCCATCCAGGGACTATAACCAAAAAGCTGAGAAGACATCCTTCAGGAAAAACCAGCTTTCTGCAAAGGGGATTCTCTCCACCACAGGATCCCCAGGAACCACCAGAAAATAACCCCAAACTCCTAAGATAACACAATGGGTAGAGGCCAGCATAAAAGCTCAAGCAACAAAAAACAGAGCAATATGGCATCTCCAGAACCCAGTTACCCAGGGGCAAGTAGCCCTGGACACCCCACCATAACTGAAATCCAAGAAGATGACCTGACAAGTATGCTCATGAAGATGATAACAGAGGAAACAAATAAGATTCGTAAAGACATAGAGGAAGATAAACTCAAACAGAATATTGCCATCCATAAAGAAATAGAGGAAGCTGCAGCCAAACAGTTTATGGCCTTTAGAAAGGAAATGCTTAAAACACTGAATGAAATGATAGAAACAGAGTTGAAGGAACTAAAAGAAAAACAGGAAAGTACAATCAGACAGGTGAAGGAAGTAAACAAAACAACTCAAGACCTGAAGATAGAATTGGAAAAATTAAAGAAAACACAAATGGAAGAAACAATGGAAAGGAAGAATCTAGGGAAGAAAACAGGAACTACAGAGGTAAGCATAACCAACAGACTAAAAGAGATGGAAGAAAGAATCTCAGGTGTAGAAGATACAATGGAAGAAATCGATGTATCTGTCAAAGAAAATGTTAAATCTGAAAAATTCCTGACACAGACCGTCCAAGAAATGCAAGACAATATGAAAAGACAAAACCTAAGAATAATAGGTATAGAGGAAAAAGAAGACTCCCTTCTCCAAGGCCCAGAAAATATTTTCAACAAAATCATTGAAGAAAATTTCCCCAAGCTAAAGGAGAGGCCAATTAGAATACATGAGGCCTACAGAACACCCAACAAATTTGACCAGAAAAGAAAATCCTCCCGCCACATAATAATCAAAACAGTAAGTATACAGAACAAAGAAAAAATACTAAAAGCTGCAAGGGAAAAAGGCCAAGTAACATATAATGGCAAACCCATTAGAATCACACCTGACTTTTCAACAGAGACTATGAAAGCCAGAAGGGCCTGGACGGATATCATGCAGACCCTAAGAGAACACAGATGTCAGCCCAGGCTACTATACCCAGCAAAACTCTCAGTCCTCATAGATGGAGAAAACAAGATATTCAATGACAAAAACAAATTTCAACAATAGCTACAAACAAATCCAGCATTACAGAAGACACTGGAAGGGAAAATACAACCCAAGAAAGCTAGCTACATTCAAGAAAACACAGGAAATAAATAACCTCACTTCAGTAAAACAGAAAGCAACCAAGCACACAACCTGATGACCACAGCCAACATCAAAATAAAGAGATCTAACAGCCACTGGTCATTAATCTCTCTCAACATCAATGGACTCAACTCTCCAATAAAAAGACACAGATTAACAGAATGGATATGTAAACAAAACCCAGCAATCTGTTGCATACAAGAAACACACCTAAGACACAAAGATAGACATTACCTGAGGGTAAAGGGTTGGAAGACGACTTTCCAAGCAAACGGACCCAAGAAGCAAGCAGGAGTAGCCATTCTAATATCTGATAAAATAGACTTTCAACCAAAATTAATCAAAAGAGATGGGGAAGGACACTTCATACTCATCAAGGGAAAATTCCACCAGGAAGACATCACAATCCTGAACATCTATGCCCCAAATACAAGGGCACCCACATTTGTGAAAGAAACATTGATAAAATTTAAAGCACATATAGATCCACACACATTAATAGTGGGAGACTTCAACACCCCACTCTCAACAAAGGACAGGTCAACCAAACAGAAATTAAACAAAGAAACAATGTCTCTGACAGAGGTCATGAATCAAATGGACCTAACAGACATTTACAGAACTTTACACCCAAACACAAAAGAATTTACCTTCTTCTCAGCACCTCATGGAACCTTCTCCAAAATAGACCACATAGTGGGTCACAAAGCAAGCCTCAACAGATACAAGAAGATTGAAATAATCCCATGTATCTTGTCTGATCACCATGGAATAAAGCTGGACCTCAACAATAACAGAAATAACAAAAAGCCTACACACACATGGAAACTGAACAACTTGTTACTAAATGACAGCTGGGTCAGGGAAGAAATAAAGAAAGAAATGAAAGTCTTTCTAGAAATCAATGAAAATGAAGACACAACATACCCAAACTTGTGGGACACAATGAAAGCAGTGCTAAGAGGAAAGTTCATAGCACTAAGTGCCTTCAAGAAGAAATTCGAGACAGCTCATTCAAGCACCCTAATGGCTCACTTAAAAACCCTAGAAAAAGAAGAAGCAGACACACCAAGAAGGAGTAGACGGCTGGAAATAATCAAACTCAGGGCTGAATTCAATCAATTGGAAACAAATAAAACAATTCAAAGAATCAATGAAACCAAGAGCTGGTTCTTTGAGAAAATCAACAAGATCGACAAACCATTAGCCAGGCTAACTAAAAGGCAGAGAGACACCACCCAAATCAACAAAATCAGAAATGAAAAGGGGGATATAACTACAGACACTGAGGAAATCCAAACAATCATTAGGACTTACTTCAAAAGTCTATATGCCACAAAATTTGAAAATCTAAATGAAATGGACAATTTTCTTGATCGATTTGACTTACCAAAGCTGAACCAGGACCAGGTAAATCAACTAAATAGAACTATATCCCCCAAAGAAATAGAAGCGGTCATCAAAAGTCTCCCATCCAAAAAAAGCCCAGGACCAGATGGCTTCAGCGCAGAATTCTACCAGACCTTCAAAGAAGAGCTAACACCAATTCTCTTCAAACTATTCCACAAAATAGAAACAGAAGGAATATTACCAAATTCATTCTATGAAGCCACAGTCACCTTGGTACCTAAACCTCACAAAGACTCAACAAAGAAAGAGAATTTCCGGCCAATCTCCCTTATGAACATTGATGCAAAAATACTTAATAAAATACTTGCAAACCGAATCCAAGAAAACATCAAAGATATTATCCACTATGACCAAGTAGGCTTCATCCCAGGTATGCAGGGGTGGTTCAATATACGGAAATCCATCAATGTGATCCACCATATTAACAAACTGAAAGAAAAAAACCACATGATAATCTCCCTAGATGCTGAAAAAGCCTTTGACAAAATCCAACATCCATTCATGTTCAAAGTGTTGGAGAGATCAGGGATACAAGGCACATATCTAAACATAGTAAAGGCGATATACAGCAAGCCTATATCCAACATCAAACTGAATGGAGAGAAACTTAAAGCAATCCCACTGAAATCAGGGACAAGACAAGGCTGCCCACTCTCTCCATATCTCTTCAACATAGTGCTGGAAGTCCTTGCTAGAGCAATAAGACAGTTGAAGGAGATCAAGGGGATACAAATTGGAAAGGAAGAAGTCAAATTATCACTATTTGCAGATGATATGATAGTATACGTGAGTGACCTCAAAAACTCTACCAGGAAACTCCTACAGCTGATAAACACCTTCAGCAAAGTGGCAGGATACAAAATTAACTCAAAAAAATCAGTAGCCCTCCTGTACACAAAAGACAAAAGGGCTGAGAAAGAAATTAAGGAAACAACACCCTTCACAATAGCCACAAATGACATAAGGTACCTCGGAGTAACCCTAACCAAGGAAGTCAAAGACTTGTATGAAAAAAATTTCAAATCTCTGAAGAAAGAATTAGAAGAAGATATGAGAAGATGGAAAGATCTCCCATGCTCATGGCTTGGTAGGATTAACATAGTAAAAATGGCCATCTTACCAAAAGCAATCTACAGATTCAATGCAATGCCCATCAAATTACCAACACAATTCTTTACAGACCTGGAAAGGAAAATTCTCAACTTCATATGGAATAACAAGAAACCCAGAATTGCTAAAACAATCCTCTACAATAAAAGATCTTCTGGAGGTATCTCCATCCCTGATCTTAAGTTGTACTATAGAGCAACAGTTTTAAAAACTGCATGGTACTGGCATAGAAACAGAATGGTGGATCAATGGAACCAAACAGAGGACCCAGAAATAAACCCACACACTTATGGACACCTGATCTTTGACAAAGACGCCAAAACCATACAATGGAAAAAAGATAGCATCTTCAACAAATGGTGCTGGTCTAACTGGATGTCTACATGTAGAAAAATGAAAATAGATCCATACTTGTCACCCTGCACAAAACTGAAGTCCAAGTGGATCAAAGACCTCAACATAAAACCAGACACATTAAATCGGCTTGAAAAAAAAGTGGGAAATACCCTAGAACTCATTGGTACAGGGGAAAACTTCCTGAACAGAACACCAACAGCACAGGCTCTAAGAGCAACAACCAATAAATGGGACCTCATGAAACTGAAAAGCTTCTGTAAAGCAAAGGACACCGTCATAAAAACAAAGTGACCACCTACAGATTGGGAAAGAATCTTCACCAACCCTTTATCTGACAGAGGACTCCTATCCAGTTTATATAAAGAACTAAAGAAGCTGAAAAGCAGCAAACCAAGTAATCCACTTAAAAAATGGGGAACAGAGCTAAACAGAGAATTCTCTGTAGAGGAATACCGAATGGCAGAGAAGCACTTAAAGAAATGCTCAACCTCACTAGCCATTAGGGAAATGCAAATCAAAACAACCCTGAGATTTCACCTTACACCCATGAGAATGGCCAAGATCAAAAACTCAAATGACAACACATGCTGGAGAGGTTGTGGAGAAAGGGGAACCCTTCTCCACTGCTAGTGGGAATGTAAACTTGTACAACCACTCTGGAAATCAATCTGGCGCTTTCTCAGACAACTAGGAATAGCGCGTCCCCAAGATCCAGCCATACCACTCCTGGGCATATATCCAAAAGTGGTTCAAGTACACAAAAAGGACATTTGCTCAACCATGTTCGTAGCAGCCTTATTTGTAATAGCCAGAAGCTGGAAACAACCCAGATGCCCCTCAACTGAAGAATGGATGCAGAAATTGTGGTACATCTACACAATGGAATATTACTCAGCAATGAAAAATAAGGAAACCATGAAATTTGCAGGTAAATGGTGGGATCTGGAAAGGATCATCCTGAGTGAGTTGTCCCAGAAGCAAAAAGACACACATGGTATATACTCACTCATATAGACATACAACATAGGACAAACCCACTAAAACCTGTGCATCTAAAGAAACTAAGCAAGAGAGAGGACCCTAACTAAAACGTCCAATCCCCATCCAGAAAGGCAAAGAGGATGGACATCAGAAGAAGAAGAAAACAGGAAACAACCTAGGAACCTACCACAGAGGGCCTCTGAAAGCCTCTGCCCTTCAGACTATCAAAGCAGATGCTGAGCCGGATGGGCAACTGCTGGGCAGGTGAACGGAATTTTAGGTAAGAACTGGGAAATAGTAAGAGCTGGAGAGGACAGGGTCTCCACAAGGAGAGCAACAGAACAAGAAAATTTGAACATAGGGAACTTCCCAGAGACTCATACTCCAACCAAGGACTATTCATGGAGATAACCTAGAACCCCTGCACAGATGTAGCCCAGGGCAGTTCAGAGTCCAATTGGGTTACATAGTAATGTGAAGAGGGACTGCCTCTGACATAATCTGATTGGCCTGCTCTTTGATCACCTCCCTCTGGGGGGGGGGGAGCAGCCTTACCAGGCCACAGTAGAGGACAATACAGCCACTTTTGATGTGAACTGACAGACTAAGATCAGAAAGGAGAGGAGAACCTCCCCTATTAGTGGACTTGGGGAGTGGCATGCAAGCAGAGGGAGGAGGGAGGGTGGGATTGGGAGGAGAGGAGGGAGGGGCTTATGGGGCGATGCAGAATGAATAAAGTGTAATTGATGAAAAATTTAAGAAAAAAGGAAAAAAATAATTTAAGAACCTTAAATGACTTTCAAAATTGGAGGAAAACATGGAGTTAGTCAATTGGCATGGAGCATGTCTCGCCCCTGGGGGCAATGGTCTCCTGAACCTACTCAGACCTCGGACACCACCACTGCTAGTTCTAGAACTGATGCAGGATGTTCCAACGAGGGGTTAAGGCTTCTCATAATATTTCCTATAAGCCCACACCTGCTTGTCTATATCCCCCATTTTTATTCATTATTAGCCAGATAGAGCCAAGTAATTGTGGTAATGATACTTGCTTTTTTGCCCAATGCTGGAATGCTAGTAAATTTAGGTATGCCCTGGTTACTCGCATGCCTCACTGGGTGCCTGTGCCCATTGATGCCCCTCACGCTATGACTCTCTTCAGACAGAAAAGGGATCTTGGAACTACAGCCACCATTGTTACTACCATCTCATTGACGGCTGTTGGAGCTACCACCAGGGCATTAGCCATGAGTCATACTGGGCAGACTGCTCAGACCCTGAATAATCATTTAGCCAATGTAGCTCATGCCTTAGTTGTACATAAAGGAATTAATGCTCAACTAAAAGGAAGCTTGATGGTGTTCAATCAGAGGATTGACCTCTTGCAGGAGCAAATTGATACCCTATGGCAAATCGCTCAGCCTGGCTGTCAATGAATGTATGCTGGACTTTGTGTCACTAGCATACAACATGAGAATTTTTCCTGTGCTGCAAATCTGTCTAAACAATTGTCGAGCTATATTTTAGGTAATTGGACTGGAGAATTCGATACTACGATGGAGCAGCTGAGAGTGGCCATTGTCACAGTAAATTCTACCAGAGTGGACGCAGGACTAGCCACAGGATTATCAACATGATTGCTGCAGCCATGAATCATCTGAAGGAATGGGCGGCCATGGGAGTGTTAGCAGGCCTTCTGGTGTTGGTCTCCTTGGTTTGCCTGTGGTATATATGCAAGATTAGAGTCTCACAACAGTGTGATGCAGCTATGATCATTCAGGCCTTTACAGCCATTGAAGCAGGACATTCTCCCCAAGCATGGTTGGATACCATAAAAAGCTAAAATGATATGCTCAGGATGCGAGGCTAAGCACTGCACTCAGGGTCAGCCGCTTTGGACCCAGAGAAGAGCATGTCTGATTGCATGCGGGTTGAGGCCCCAGGTCCCGCCTCTGAGAAAAAGGTATCGGACGGGTCTGATGCTCTTTGGGTGGATGACACCTAAATGAACATCTGTACAAAGTCCCAATTTATTTCTAATATCAGAGATCAGACCTCTACTCTTGCCTGATGCGTCTAAAACAAAAAGGGGGAACTGTAGAGAGCTGCAGAATGCTATGCCTTAAAGATGGAGCTGGTTTTCGCCTTCCACCTTCCCGATGGTGAGTGCTCTCTGTCACGAACAACTCCACATTTGGCTAAGGCCGAGGATCTGGCTTGCTTCCATGTATGTGGACCTATCTGCATTGCCCCCGTGGCACGCCTGGGTTGGCTACCCAGAGGCTATTTAAGCTGTGGGCTGGCTTTCCCCGGGGTCCGAGGATTGTTCAATGTTCCTGAATAAACTGCATTGAAAAAAAAAAAGTTTATTCACATTATATCCTTGCTCTAGCCCTCTCCCTCATCACCTCCCAATCCCATCTTCCCTCCTTTATCACCTTCCATGCCCATCCCCAAGTCTATTCATAGGTGAAGACTTCCTCCCATTCCCTCTGACCCTAGCCTATCAGGTCTCATCAGGACTGGCTGCATTGTCTTCCTCTGTGGCCTGGTAAGGCTGCTCAACCCTAAGGGGGTGGTGATCAAAGAGCCAGCCAATGAGTTCACATCAGAGACAGCCCCTGTTACCATTAATAGGGAACACACATGCAAACTGAGCTGCCATGGTTTATATATGTACTTCCAACTGCTTTAGTAAACATTTTAAAATAATGAGTTGTCACCTAAGAATTGATGCTCAAAATAATATGAACACATCATTTCTAACCATTTTAAGATGTTTTGATAGTGACAGAGATGACTTATTCAATACAAAGGAAAACATAGAATGTTTTTGATCAAAATTATTTTGGCCTCTTTACTGATATCTTTCTATCTCTCACTTTCCATCAGAAACTACCATGAATCTTTTCCACACTTTCTTCATGGCATTTTTCATATCCTTATTCCTAAAAATAAAAATAATACGATTTAGCAAGGGAGTAAGAATGGTGTAAAGTATTACCACCATTTTATCAAAGGAGAAAGCAGATCTAAATAGGCATGGGACAAAGAACAAAATCACAACACCAACGTGGGCTCACAGGTAAAGAGAGCTCTCCATTGCCCTTC